>NW_021604749.1:2123194-2156684 GCF_004785775.1 Grammomys surdaster | reverse complement strand
TCTTTCTTTCTTTCTTTCTTTCTTTCTTTCTTTCTTTCTTTCTTTCTTTCGTTCATTTTTCTTTGGAGATAGTCTCATTTTGCCCAGGTTGGCCCCAAAGACAGCCTTGATCCTTCTGTTTTCTACCTCACACTGGATCAACAGGTATGTAGTACTATACCTGGCTTCCCAGCTAGGGATTTAACAGAACAAGCTACGTTTGGGGCTGGATAGCTCCCTTGAGGTTAAGAGTACTCATTGCTTTTGTATGAGACCTGGGTTTAGTCCCCAGTACCCTCATGGTGGCTATAACTCTAATTCTGGTTTCCAGGACCAATGGGTATGAAGATGGTGCACATACATACTTAAATGCAGGTACCCACACATACACATAAAATAAATACAAATACATTTTTTTTTAAGTGAAAAAGTCACGTGTATTTTAGCCAATAATGGTCTGTTGCTATGAAGAGACACCGTGACCATGAAAACTCTTATAAAGGAAAAGCATTTAATTGAGCCTTGCTTACAGTTCCAGAGGTTTAGTTCTTTATTATCATGGTGGGAAGCATGACAGCAGGCAGGCAGATTTGGTACTGGAGAAGGAACTGAGAGTTCTACATCTGGATCCACACATAGCAAGAAAGAGCAACTGGGCCTAGCTTGGGCTTTTGAAAACTCAAAACCTATCCCTAGTGACACACTTCTTCCAACAAGGCCACACCTCCTAATCCTTTTAAATAGTGCCATTCCCCAAGCATTTAAATGTTTGAACCAAAGGGAGCCATTCTCATTCAAACTACTCCACTGTATCTCTTAAAGTTTATATGTTTGCTGAGAAAACAAAATGCTCTTATCTTGAGTTCTTTCCAGTGTAGAACAACTTAGTCATCATAAACAGGATCTGTTTATTCTGGCCTTTGTCTGTTTTATCTGTATCTTGACAGGTCATAAAAATTGGATACTCTTTTTTTTTTTTTTTTTTTGGTTTTTGGTTTTTGGAGGCAGGGTTTCTCTGTGCAGCCCTGGCTGTCCTGACCAGGCCGGCCTCCAACTCAGAAATCCACCTGCGCCTGCCTCTGCCTCCCAAGTGCTGGGATTAAAGGCGTGCGCCACCACTGCCCGGCTCCTTTTTTTTTTTGTTTTTGTTTTTTTGGGTTTTTTTTTAGATTAGATTAGGATTAGAGTCATGGGCTACAAAGTCCTGCTAATTTGATACTTTTCTTTCATACTAATTTTATACTATGTATTTAATAGCACACGTTCTTGTGTGCTTTCCCCACTAAATTAGGATGCATTTATAATTCATTGTTATATTTAATCTCTCCCTTTCTCCATTTAGAACGCACTGGTCAGTTTTTCAAGGGATAAACCTGGGCCAGGAACCAAGACCTGATCTCCATAAACTTAATATTGTGTAGATTATTTTACCACCTGAGATCTCAGTGGCCTCATCTGTGAAAGAAAGAGTAAAAAAAAAAAAAAAGGAGATAAAACCTTGGCCTGTCTGAAGGTAAGTGTTCAGTGAAGAATTGTCAAACAAAAAACAACTATGGCAGCCAACAGCAAATACACACTGGGAAGAGAGCAGGGGGAAGGGAAGTAAAACTATCTATCCCAGGCTGGTCTAGAACTCACTGTGTGGCCCCGGGCTGTCCTTGAGCTGCTACCAATCCTCTGCCACAGCCACCTGTGTGATGGGATAGAGGCATTCAGTACCACACCCGGAGTAAAGGAATTCTTTTAAAAACTATTTTACTTACTTATTTGTGTGTGTGTGTGTGTGTGTATGCACACCCTCTGAGGCCAAAGGAATCTGATCCCCATGGAGCTGGAGTTGCAAGTGCTTGTGAATTGCCTAACATGGGTGTTGAGAATGGAACTTGGGTTAAGAACAGTGCATGCTCGTAAGCACTGAGCCAGCTCTCCCTAAAATAATTCTGCCTTTTAAATTTAAATTTTAGTTTATGCGTATGGGTGTGTTTTGCCTGCATTCATGTCTGTGCACTGTGTGTATGCCTGGTGCCCTTGGAGTCCAGAAGAGGGATCCCCTGGTACTAGAGTTACAGGTGGTTGTGAACAGCTGCGTGGTTGCTGGGAATTGAATTGGGGTTCTCTGGAAGAGCAGCCGGTGTTCTTAGGGCTGAATCATCTCTCCAGTCCCTAAAAGAGTTTCTGAAGTCATAGTTTAGAATAGGCAAGGTGACTTCATAAAGTTGTCTGAAGCCTCACCTTCTAGTTCTTGATCTGTTGCCTCTAAAATCCCCCTGGTTTTCAATATCAAAGATGGCTGCTACACCTCTACTGTTACAGTGGGGTACCAGGCAGCCAGGTAGACAAAGAAGAATGCATTCTGTCTCTCTGGAGACTCCCTGAACCAAAGCTCAGGGTTCAAGGAAATCTCGCTGAATGGATGGGGTTTATGCTACTGAGAAGGAAGGAATGGTTTGGAAATCAGTGTGGAAGCAGAACTCTCTGCCCCAGATAGAGCTTCCCTCCTCTCATTTCTGAGCTTGAGGCCCTTGGCAGTGACTTACATGGCCTCGGTGACAGGAGCAGACCTTCTGGAGATGCCTGGAGAAAGAAATAGTCTGTGTGCTGAATTGCATTTCTGCTATTCTCTCGGGTTGTTTGTTTGTTTCTCCTAATTTGTTTGTGTTTTTTTGAGACAGGATCTGGCTACATAGATAGTCCTTGCTGGTCTGGAACTCAAAATCTAGCCAGGCTGTGGAACTAGTGTGCCTCTGGAGTCATGATTACAGGCATGTACCCTTGTGCCTGGCTCTGCTTCTCTTTTGTTCTATGATTCATTATAAAGGCACTTTCCTCTTGTTTGGAGATTTGTTCTGGTTGTTTAAAAACAACCACCCATAAGTGTTCAGTGTATGTTTGTTGTGCAGCTGATGGTTGTGCAGAGATGAGCTGACATTTATGAAACTGCAAGCCTGTATGGAAGCAAGATGCTAGAGGGATATCGATCTTTCCCCAAGATTGCCACTTAACCAGTCACCAGAAGTGACTGTTGATGAATGTGACCTCTGATAGTCACACAGGACATGCATTTGCCTATCTTGCTAGTTGAAAGGAAAGTGACTTAGCTCTTACCTGGTATGAAATTTTCTCTTACTCTTGGCCCTTGCATTAACTTATTTGAGTACACCAGTTCAGGGGCCAGTATTAGGAATTGAAACAAGGCTCTGACACATGCTCCTCGAAGCTTCTATATGGAGATACATGTACTCCTAGCCTCAGGGCACGGCAGTATTTCTTTTCAGATTTTCCCTGTAGATATTTACAGATATACCGTATTTTATCACTTAAAATGATTCAGATGACCAGGTATGATGTGACACAGCTGTAATCCTAGAACTTCAGAGGCTGGTAGAGGCTGGAGGATTAGCAGTGGAGGCTAGCCTGGGGTAGCCTGGGATACAAGGTTCAGCAGTCATTATTTTAGTGTAAAAAAAGGTGAATTGACGTGAACAACCTTGAGAAAATGAAACAGTTATTCAGGGAATGGAATTTTAAGCAAGGAAGAGTATAAAGATTTAGTCAGTTGTTTAGTGTTTATAGGAAGGAGATAAAGAGAGATTAAGATTTTATTTCTAAGCTGGGTGGTGGTGGCGCACGCCTTTAATCCCAGCACTTGCGAGACAGAGGCAGGCGGATTCCTGAGTTCGAGGCCAGCCTGGTCTACAGAGTGAGTTCCAGGACAGCCAGGGCTATACAGAGAAACCTTGTCTCGAAAAACTAAACTAAACTAAACTAAATAAAATAAAATAAAATAAAATAAAATAAATAAAATAAAATAAATAAAATAAAATAAATAAATTAAAATAAATAAAATAAAATAAAATAAAATAAAATAGAATAAAAAGATTTTATTTCTATGAGGTGTTTGCATCCTACTTTTTCCTCTTAATACGTGGGTATGGCCAGGCACAGTGCTACACAAATTCCTATTGGTCTTGAATTCACTGTGGAACCGAAGATGACCTTCATCCTTCATCTTCTACCTGTTTAGTGCTGGGATTACAGGCAGGACTCACCATGCCTAGTTTTCTGTCGTTCTGAACGGCTAGCAGGCTAAGTAGGCTCTTTTCCAACTACGCTGTCTTCTGAGCTTCATACAGGGTTTTAAAAGACATTTGAGTCATCAGACGAAATATGTCTGTTCCTGAATACCTCTTGAATAGTCCTTAGCTTTTGTTTTGCTTTGGTGGTTTAAGATAGTCTTACCCTGTAGCCTAGGCTAGCCTCAAGCTTGCTGTTATCCTCATTTTTTAGCTTCCTACATGCTGGGCTCTGCTCAGTTAACATTTTTTTCAGGGTTGGAGAGATAGCTCAACAGTTAAGAGCACTAGACACTCTTCCTGGGACCTGGTTCGAGTCCCATTGCCCACATGGTGTCTCACAGCATTCTGTAACTCCAGTCCCAGGGGATTTGATGTCTTCTTCTGGCCTCTGTGTGTAGTACATACACACAGTGCATAGACATACATGCAGGCAAAACAAATGAGTAAATAAATAAAATTTATTAAGTTTTTTTTTCTAACAGAAAAATGGCTGTTCTGTGTATTGTTAAAAATTATTTAATTTATTTTGTATATATCTGAGTGCCCGATTTGCATGTACACCTACATGCCAGAAGAAGGCATCAGATCACAATATAGGTGGTTATAAACCACCATGTGGCTGGGGGTTGAACTCAGGACCTCTGGAAGAGCAGACAGTACATTTAACTGCCAAGCCATCTCTCCAGCCCCCTACGGTGTTTTTTTTTTTTTTTTTTTTTTCTTCGAGACAGAGTTTCTCTGTATAGCCCTGGCTGTCCTGGAACTCACTCTGTAGACCAGGCTGGCCTTGAACTCAGAAATCTGCCTGCCTCTGCCTCCCAAGTGCTGGGATTAAAGGCATATGCTACCATCGCCAGGCCTATGTATTGTTTTTAAAGTAACTTTCCCCTCACTACATTAAAGGCTTCCACACTGAGGAAACCTCTATTGTACTTTTGCTTTCTAGCATAATATCTGATGTGTTTTTTTTTAAATTTTTGTTTATTTATTATATGTAAGTATTCTGTAGCTGTCTTCAGACACCCACAAGAGGGCATCAGATCTCATTACAGATGTTTGTGAGCCACCATGTGGTTGCTGGGATTTGAACTCATGACCTCTGGAGGAGCAGTCAGTGCTCTTAACCACTGAGCCATCTCACCAGCCCATGATGTGTTTCTTAATACATAAACCTTTGTTAAAAACAAAAACAAAACCAAAAACTACATGTCAGCCTTAAAATAAAAAGAAGAGCAAAGCGGGGATTAAGAAGGGAAAAATTAAGGAAAAAGATTCACAAAGGCAGGGGGAAGCCGAGAAAGAATACTCAGTGGTTTGATGTGCAAGCCTGAAGATCTGAGTTCAAATCCCCAGAACTCAGCTAAAAAGTGGGGCATGATCAATTATGTATCTGTAGCCCTAGCTTCTTTGCCCTGCATGTGAACATACCGCCATATGGTATTCTCTATCTATCCATCCATCCATCCATGTATCTACCTACCTATCTACTTATCTCTCTCAAACACAATTATATAGTTTATACTCTTAACTGGATAACCTCTTGACTACTTGAGTGATTTCACAGCTAAAAAGATTTATTTGATTTTTTAAAAAAAATTTATGTGTGAGTGCTTAGCCTGTATATTTGTGTATCAAATGCATGCAGTATCCTAAGGAGGCCAGAGAGGGTGTCTGATCCTGTGGGACTGGAGGTATAGACAGTTGTGACTTTGGGTGCTGGGAATTGAACCTTGGTCCTCTGGAAGAGCAGTCAGTGCTTGTAACTGCTGCACAGTCTCTCCAGCTCTTCTTTGTTTCCTGTCAGGCTCCATTGCCTGGGAGTTTCTTCTAATCCTGTAACTTGAACTTCACAAGCTTTGATATTGGGGCTCTCTTGATGTTAGCATAAGCTGGCAGCAGGCTTTCAGATTCCTGTCCTTTTTTCAAACCCTTTAATTGTTTGTTAACCAAAAGCGCTGACAGCTGTCAGCTGTGGAGGAACAGCACCAACGTGTTCTTTTCCAGGTGTCCTGTTCCTTAACTGCTCAGACACATCATATCAGAATGCTCCAGGAGCTAAGCGAACATGCCCAGCAGGTTAGGTCAGGTTCTTCAAGCCAGATTTAGCCACTCTTCCTTTAGCTGTGTCATCACCCACCCCCACAAGAGCGCACTGGAACATCTTGGGAATTTGCCTTGTAGTTTCAAGTGTAATGTGTCATCAGCTTTGGGCAGCTATTTCTCTGATAGTCCTTCAGTGGAGTGCTATGAAAACCCACTCATAGACTGGAGATGTAGTTTAGTTGCTAGAAAGCCTGCTTAAATGCAGGAAGCCCCTGGGTTCAGTCCTAGCATGTGCAGCCACTGGATTCGGTGTTCTCAAAGAGTCTTGAACTGTGGACATTTTCATGGTGGTCACTGAGCTATCTTGCACGGGCTGATGAATGGACACTCCAGAAAACAAGTCTGTGGAAACCAAAGGAAGCAGGCCAGGGAAGTGGCTCAGTTTGCAGAGTGCTTGCCTAGCATGCACAAAGCCCTGACTTCAACGCCTACCACTGCATAAACTGAGCATGATGGTGTACACCCATAATCTCAGCACTCCAGGAAGTAGAGGCAGGAGGATCAGAAGTTCAAAGCCATCATTGGTTACCTAGGCCAGCTTATCTCTAAATAAATAAATAAATAAACAAACATTTCAAAAAATTAAAAACCTATTCTTATTAGATGTGCTGATGCATATCTGTAATCTCAACATTCAAGAGGCTGAGGCAGGGGTGTCACTGTGAGTTTGATTCCAGCTGGAGCTACGTAACAAGACCTTGTTTGAAAAGAGCAGAAGCCCATTCTCTTTGTCTGTGTCTTTCCCTTTTAGGGTTAGTGTATTATTTTGAGGCATGTGAGAGAACATTAGAAGCAGTTTGTCCCACTGACTAAAATCAGCTTTGCCTTGTCACTTCACTCTGTGGTACTGAGATCAAGCCCTTTGCCTGGCACATGCTAGATAAATACTCTGCCACTGTGTTATGTCTGTCTTTCTTTTCTTATGTTGCATGTCACTAGAAGTTATGAAGCATCTGCTTAGTGTTAGGAAGACATTACTGACAGTTTATGACATTTGCGCATTTTCCTCAGTGATGGTCACATCTGTTGTGTCGGCCCAGTACTTGGGATCTGTAGTCAGCTTCTGCTGTCCTCAAAAGTGCTCCGTGACTGCTCATAGGGAATTCTTTTGTGTCTCAGAACGTAGAGTAACACAACTGTGTGTAGTTGCTTCCTGTCTAAAGTCTGGTAAAGCAATTAGTACCCATAAATGAAAAGGTCAGGTTGTTCCTCTGACAGCAGTGTTGCTCACCCATGCCAGCTGCCTCATTTTCTCTGCTTACAGAAGAGCACTTGAATGCCAAACTACTGCCCTTTTTCCCCCGTGTAGGTCTAGAGATGGAGTTTAGGGCTCCATGCGTGCTAGGCAAGCGCTCACCATTGAGTTATGGCTGTAACCCTTTGTTTGTTTGTAGCCCAGGGTGGCCTCAAGTACTCTGCAGTCCTTCTGAGTCAGCCTTTGAAGTGCTCTGGTTGTGCACCTCTGGTCTGACTTAGTTTAATTCTTTTGAAGATAGTGACCAGTAAGACATAATGGTAATGGGAAAGAAATGTCTGAGGTTATGACAGTAAGAAAAGCTGCAATGAAGTTTATGACATTCGGGTCGTAAAGCCAGATTGCTGTTACCACCTGGCCAGTCAGTTTTTTTTTTCAATTAATTGAAAGACAATCCCTGACTTTCAGTATATTAAGCTAAATAATCATGTATCAAGTTGATTAAATATAGACTCACTGATATGAGTAAATTTAAACAGGAAATATTTGAATTAGAAGGCAGATGGGGCTGGGAGATGGTTCAGTGGTTAAGAGCACTTGTTGCCCTGGCAGAAGACTCAGGTTTGTTCCCAAAACCCACACGGCAACTCACAACTCTATGTAACTCCAGATCCAACCCCTTCTTCTGAGCTCCTCAGGCATTGCATACGTATGGTGCATAAATACACATGAAGACAAAACACACATGATAAAATCTAAAAGAAATCTGAAAAGGAAAGAAGGTTGAGATGGAACTCACAGTAGAAGGAGAGAACTGACTCCTAAAAAGTCCTGTGACCTTTACACATTCAGTGTGGCACACTTGAACACACGTGCACACACATGTGCATGTACACACAGTAAGTAAATAAATAAAAACAAAAGGAAAGAAAGCAGAGGTTGTCAGTCATACAAAACTCTGTATATGTAGATACATGTACATGCTTATAGATTAACACACTAGTAGGAGCACAACTGATTTCAAATAAAATTCACCTGAGACACAAAGTCACTCAAATAGGAAAGTCCTGCAGAGGGCAGAAAATTTAAATTTATGTAGCCTTGTAATTAAGTAAAAATTGACAGAATTATCAAGAAAATTATAAAGAAAGAAGATCAAGTTTTTTTTCTCTGATAGTGATAGACTAAAAGATGAATGTGTTAAGAATATAGAATTTAGATGGAAAGTTATAAAGCATGGCTAGCTCAGATGCTAAGCATGGGTTATAAGTTATATGTTTTTTTCTTTACATTAAAAACATTTAGCTCGACATTTTGCTGCGTCTCTTTTTTTGTAAAATTGAAAGATGATTCTATATCATGTAATTTACACACACACACACACCCTCACTCACTATGCAGTCCAGTCCAGTAGTTCTGGCTGATCAATCCAGGCCTCAGGCTCAGTCTTTCTACTTCCAGAAGCTGGAATTACAGCATGTGTCACCACATGAGCTACTGTCCATCTTCATGTAAAGTGTCCACTTAACTGGTGTCTGGTGCACTCTAATGCTGTACCACTGTCTGCTTTTTCTGATTTAACACATATTCCTCACCACTAAATAAATCCTCTCCCTAGTAATCTTTGTTTCTGCTTTCCTCTCCTGCTGCCATCAGCCCTAAGCAGTAATAATCTCCTTCTCTAGGGATTTGCCTATTGGGGGCATTTTACATGGATTGAATAGTATAATATGTGTTTCTTCCCTTTGATTGTGTTTATTATGGTATTTGATTTAAAAACCACAGATTTCTCCTTATAAATCTTGGTCTTTGGCTTTTTAAAATTCCTAAAAAGCAAAATAGCTTTTGGTTTTGAATGACATACAATGATGAATTGTCTTAGCCATGTAAAAAACAAAACTAAACCCAGAGTGAAAGAACACAGGCCCATCAGTGTCTCAGCCTGAGTATTGTTCCTGCCTCCGGAAGCAAGCTGGGCCTTAGGGTGGAGCCTCCTGTTTCCAGGGAAATCTCTTGAATTTCTCTCTTTTTTCAGTTGTCTCTAGATTTGATCTGTGCTATTCTTGTGGTTGGCTTTTGTGTCTGAGCACTGGAGCTGGCCTCCTGCTTTACAGTATGTCAGGCTTGTGCAGTAAGCCCTATTCAACTAGTGGCTTAATGTAAAGGTATTTATAAATTGTTTAGCCTAGTAATTTCATACAATTGGTTTGAGCACAAGCAATTTTATTGGTATTTCTGATTAGGTGTCTGAAAAATCTCTATCTTACCCATTAATTTGATGGTGGTATCTACCAACTTAAAGAATACTGAGGTCGGGCTGGTTGTGATGGTCCAGACCTGCAAGAGGCAGGAATTCAAGTCATCCTCAGCTACACAGAAAGTTTGAGGCCAACCTGGGCTACATGGCACCTTGTCTCAATAAAGAAAGAATAGTGAGGTCTGGAGAAATCCTCCAAGTTAAAAATGTACAATGACTGAGCTGGGATGACGCCGCTACAGCTGTGACTGGTCACAGCTGGCATTACAGGTCAGACTCAAGGGTCAGTGGGGATTGGCTGCTCAGGAATGAGGATTTGAGTTTGACTCCCAGAACCAATGTAAGAAGCCAGGCTTGGTGGCAAATGCTTGTAATCACAGCACAGGGACGGTGAAGACAAGAAGATTCCCTAGCAAGCCTGCCTAGTCCACCTAGCAAGTTCCAGGGCCCAATAAGAAACCTTGTCTCAGAAAACAAGGTGGACAGCTTCTGAAGTATCTGACCACCACATGCATACAAGCACGCACATGCATGTGCACTGCCACCCATCTACACACAAACATGAGATCACTCCCCCCACCTCAGTGCTTTGGTTGGAATGCAGGGTCCCATGCATGTTTGGCATGTACTCTACTGCCCAGATACACCCTCAGCCCCCAAGCTACTTTGGAGATAAGCATTCTAAACAGTAGAGCAGACAGAGGCAATGTGTGGAAGGGCAGTGATTTCTGTTGCTTCAGAACTAGCTACAGGACTCCGTAAGGACTGTGGGGTCTTCTGTGGTCTCTAGTTTCCAAGGCCAGCATAGGCCCTGGGGATTTGCATTTCTGCAAAGGAGCTCCTCACAGGTAGCCTGCCACTTTGTTTCAGTCCCTCCAGGTCTCAGCCCTGCTCTATGGTTTTCTGAGTACTGTGTCTGCTTCCTGTATGCTTTCCTCTGTGCTGTTGATGTTCCTAACATTATTCTTGATCTGTTCCCTTTCATAAGCCTGCATGTACAAAAGCATCTTATTCCTTTCTGGTCCTTGCAGGAGACCTAGAGCTAGGGATCATTATGGAAATAGAATGAAACTTGAACAATTGTATGTAAAATATTTGAAACCTTTTGTTGTGTTTTAACCCCATGACATCCTACGTGTAAGAGATGAACATAATAATTAGGACAGAGACCTCTCCAACATCCTTCCTGATAGACACACTTTTTTGTTATTGTGTTTTTTTAAAACAGTCTCTTCTATACAACCCTGATTGGCCTGAACTTGCTATGTAGACTAACTAGGCTGGCCACGATCTTGTTGCAATCTCCCTGCCTCTGCTTCTTGAGTTCTGTGATTAAAGGAATGTGCCACTGCACCTGGCCCATTTGATATTTTACTGCAATTTAATTGAAAGCAACTATTGGCTCTTGCTTGTTTTTTATTTGTTTTTGTTTTTTTTTTTTGAGACAAGGTTTCTCTGTGCAGCCCTTGCTGTCCTGGATCTTGATCTATATAGATCAGGCTGACCTCAAACTCAGATCTGCCTGCCTCTGCCTCTCAAGTGCTGGGATTAAAGGCGTGAACCATCACAGCTCAGCTGTTTTTTTAAACATTCATTCATTCATTCATTCATTCATTCATTCATTCATTCATTCATCTATCCATTCTCTGAGTGTGCACATGGGTCATGGGATACCTATGGAGGCAGGAGGATAGCTTTCAGTGGTTAGTTCTCTCTTGCCATCAAATGGGTCCCAGGAACCAAACTCAGTTTGTCAGCCATGGTAGAAAATGCCTTTACCCACTGAGCTATCTCCACAGCCTGCCTGGTTTTTCACTCTGTTTTCATTGTAGTTTTTTTTAATTTTCATATTTTCATGGATCTGTGTCTGTCTGTGAGTATGCATGCAGTGCCCACAGAGGCCAAAAGAGGGCATCAAATTCCCTGGAGCTAGAGCTGCAGGCAGATGTCAGTGCCAGATGTCTCTGAGCAGCAGCAAGTGCTTTCAACTGCCGATTGTCTTTGCAAGCCTTTTGTTGTACTTATTAATTTAAGACTTGTTTATTTTTAATTCTTTGCATATGGCTGTTTTGCCTCTGTGTGTGTCTGTGCACCACATGCATGCCTCGTGCCTGAGGAAGTGAGAGGTCCTCTAAAACTGGAGTTACATAGTCGTGAGCAAGCTGATGTGGGTGCTGACCACCGAGCAGTCTCTGTCGCCCCTTGTATGGAGCATTTTGTAATTAATCTTTTTTTTTTTTTTGCCTTCCGCTTTTTTTGTTTTTGTTCTTTTTTTCATTTAAAATGGTCTAGTGCACAAAATAATGGGTTTGCTTATGACACTTTCATGCATACGCTTTGCCCTCTTTTCTTCTTACTTACACGAAACTGTCCTTCCCCACCAGTACTTCTCCTCTCACAGGCCCCCCTCCCCCTCTCTCACAAATACCACCCTTTGTGGTTTTATGTCACCGATGTGTAAGTATGCATGCTTAAATGTAGATTCCTCCCTTGACATTCTGTCTCGTGCCTCTCCTGTCTTCACCCCCTCAGGTCTCTGTCTCTTTCCCTGCCCCTCCCTCTCACACCGACCTTCTCATGTCTTCATTTTCCTTATTCCTGCCACAGTCTCAATGGTTAGTTTCTTTTGTTTGTTTATTGATTTAGAGTCTCTGCACCTGGAACTTAACTATGTGGCTCAGGCTGGCCTGGAACTCCTATCCAGTCCTCCTGCCTCAGCCTCCCAAGTGCTGGGATACAAGAGTTGAGCCACTGTGTCTAGTTTTCAAATGTTTCCTTCTAGAAGTAATTTAGAAGTAGACTTTTTGTTTCCTGTCTTTTGAACATTTCTCCCATACTTTCCTTTCCACACCCTCCTTTCTCTCCTTCTTTTTTGTTTTTTGAGACAGACTTTTGCTATAGTGCTCTGGCTGGCCTGGAAATTACTGTGTAGCTCAGGCTGGACTCAGACCAGCAGTGTTCTTCCTAACCTAGCTCCCACATGCTGAGCTTGTAGCTGTGTGCCGCCACACTGTCTCTTCTGAGGTAGGGTCTCACCAAGTAGCCTATGCTGACTTCAGGCTTACAACCCTCCTGCCTCAGCTACCAGAGTGTAGGCACATGATAGGCCATGTCAATTCATCAGGCTTTCTCTTGATTTTCTTCTTTTTAAAAATAATGTTTTCTTATATGCATTTATTTACTTATTTATTTTATGTGTTTGCCTTTACCCACTGAGCCGTCTTGCTGGCTGTTCTCCTGATTTGCTTTGGTGATTTATTTATTGTAGGTGTCAATTTTGTAAGTTATAATCTATTTTCATCCCACTTCCTAGAGGTGTTTCTTGTTTGTTTGCTTGTTTTTGTTTTGCATTTGGCCTCTTGGGAGTGGATATATGATGATTGGAGTGGCACTGGGAATGCATGTGTCCAGCCGTGCAGTATCTTTCTAGGACTTCGCTGTAATGACTTCTCCGTTTCAGATGAGGTGGAAGATCATCCAAGTACAGTACTGTTTTCTCTTGGTTCCGTGCGTGCTCACTGCTCTGGAAGCCGTTCCTATAGATGTGGACAAGACCAAAGTACACAACGCCGAGCCGGTGGAAAGTGCACGGATAGAGCCTCCAGTAAGTGCGTGGGTGAATTAGAAGGACTAAGTGAATTATGATGGCCACTGAAGTGAGAATCGCTGCTAAGACTCACTCAGTGAAATCCTGGCCAGTGGAGGGACTGTGAAGTATTCATTGAGGCCAGTGGAGGGGCCATGAAGTGTTAATCCTGGCCAGTGGAGGGACCGTGAAGTATTCATTGTGGCAGTAGTAGAAAGGCACTGGCCAGGAATCAGGCGATATACTGACCAATGTGCCGGGCGGTGGTGGCGCACGCCTTTAATCCCAGCACTTGGGAGGCAGAGGCAGGCGGATTTCTGAGTTCGAGTCCAGCCTGGTCTACAGAGTGAGTTCCAGGACAGCCAGGACTATACAGAGAAACCCTGTCTCGAAAAAACAAAACAAACAAACAAACAAACAAACAAAAAACAAAAAACAACCCACTGCAGTTGGTATGTAGAAGAAGCAATCACATTACATTTTTAATGTAGCAGAAGAGAAGTACTGTTATTTTCTAAAGAGGGAGATATGATCATGGGAGAGACCATTCTTTTTTTTTTTTTCTCGAGAAACCCATTTACACCATTACATTGTTGTTTTTCAGAGGTGGGGACAGAACCTGGAACTTTCTGCATTCTTTGCAAGCACTATACCACTTAGCTACACACCAGCCTTAAAGCTTCGCTTTCTCAACCACACAGGACATTTATACTTATTTTGTAATAAACCATGATATTGGTCCTGATTCAGCAGTCGACTCTCTCTTGATTGTTGAAGCTGTCTTTGACACCAGGGGTACACGAGGTGGGATGTAGAGTCAGCAGCAGGCCAAAAGCTGGTAGTTCCTGGAAGTCTGGGGGCCTCCATTGATCTCAGCAGGTAATTAAAAGGGAAAAGAGAAGGAGACAGAGCTGGAGGCTCTGCTTGTTACTGGTTTGAAATTCTGAACTCTTTTACTCTTCTGGGTCCAGAACTGATTGCTCTGGCAATTGCCTCCTGCTGATAGCAGCAGGTGATTAAAGAAAAGAAACTTCATTACTTAGGGTTAGTACTCTGACTAGTGAGAGACTCTGAACTCTTAACTTAGAGAGCTGTTGAACACACACACACACACACACACACACACACACACACACTGGATAAAGCAAAGGGACTTCAAACAAGCAAGCTTTACCAATTTTACACATGCACATGTATACACACACATATACCTGCATATATGCATGTATACACATTTGGTGGCTTGAACAAACTCCAACAACTTTATTTTTTCCTTTATATCCCCTAAGACCAAGTTTTCATGTAAGAAGAAAAAATACTTCATTCAGAGATAGATAAAATACTTCATAAGAGGGAGTTACAGCAGGATTGTTGATTATAAGTTCAAAGCAGTAGTTTTATCTCTATTTCATTTCATAAGCTCATTATAAGTTCAAAGCAGTAGTTTTTTATAGTATCACCCAATCCTAGTTCATGGCCTTACTTTATCATGGTGCACACCCGTGGCCTCATCTTTGGACCTGACCTAGAACAAATGTTTTCTTATCATTAATTTGTTCTAAGACTGTTTTTTCCTACTGCTATTTGCGTCCTTGTGGTGCATGAGAGCTCATTTCACTCCTTTTCATGGAGCATTTACTTACTATTTTATGAGGAGAGAGCACATTCTATTCTTGATTCTAACTTTATTATATCTTTTGGCAAAATAACTAAAACTATCTCTTTAAACTTTCTATCAATTACTCTAACTTCCTAAAATTATTTGAATCAAATCAGGAATTCTATAAACAGCGTTAACTCATGAAAGTGTAGCTTTCATGTTAATCTGTAGGACATTTGCCCAATAGGGTGGGCTAATACTAGGAATCAATCATAACAGGCTACAGGCAGAAAGGCTCTTTCTTTGCCCAGTCACACCATGTCAGAAAATGAGGAAAACAGCAATGGCAAATATGAAAAGGCACATCAGCAGCAAGAAGCACTCCTGGGACGAAGTCCCTGCGGTCCATGCCTCTTCAGGGCACACCCATTGCAGTCACACAAAACGAAATGGGCCACCTCCAGCAAGCTCATTTTCTTGCCACAGTGTTTCCTACATGGCATCTGTCTTGGTGCCATTCTGCTAGGAGTTGCTTTTCAATATTCAGGTCTTTCTGTTCAGACTAGGGCAAACTTTCTGAATTGTGACTGTTTGTATCGAAGGATACCGGACTTTATTATGATGAATATCTCAAGCAAGTGATTGAAGTCTTGGAAACAGATCCGCATTTCAGAGAAAAGCTCCAGAAAGCAGACATAGAGGAGATAAGGGTAAGTGGAGTTTGACAATGGGCATGGCACACACTGAACTAAATACTGGAGAACGGAGATAAGAGCTTTGTAGAAAAGATGGGAAAAATCACACCGAGAAACAGATTGGATGGATGGATCCATGCTGTTATATTACAGAGATGTGTAAAAGATAGACAGTGGCCTATGTGAAGCAGTGGGAAGAGGAAGTCATTCTTCCCAGCAGAGATCATGTCAGAGCTCAACTATAGAAGGCAGAGGGAGGATTTGATGGTGTCTGAGCTAAACATGCAAAGGCCATGACTCATGCCATGTTTAGCAAACACTCTGGAACTGGGCTCCGAGGTTAGAAGTGGAGGCCATGAGTGGGTAGATAGTGGTGTTGGAGTCATGGGCCAGATGGCATACAGCAAGTGTAGTGGATTGCATCATGTTCTGAGGAGAGCAGGAAGTTATTCAAAGGTGAAGAGCAGGTTAGGCCCTGGTGCTTTGGTCAGTTCCAGATTAACAGAGGAGGTAGTGAGCTGTATTTTATGTTAATATGGTAGGGACAACCATTTGCCTTCATCCTAGGAATACCATTATGTGATTACATCATGTATAAGGTATTTACATATCATGGATTTTAATGTGTGTGCAAATCCTTGAACTAATGCCCTATCCTAGGGATTGAAGGAGGGCTGTTGTAGATTTTTATCTGTTGATCAGTTATAAGACATTTGGGTTATTTCTGCTGATTTTAGTTACTGTAAGTAATGCTACTGTGAACAACAGTGTTGAAGTTATTGTGTTAACATGCTTCAGACTCTTAAGTTACAGTCCTGGGGATGGAATTTCTGGGTTATGTGCTTACTCTATTTTTGGCTTTTAAAAGAATTGCTTTGAAGAAATAGTTTTTTTTCTGTCTTTTGAGGCAGGGGCTCAGGTATTCCAGGCTGGTCTCAAGCTCACTGAGTAGCCAAAGCCTTTGAATTTCTGATCCTTCCGCCTGAGATTACAGGTGTGGTCTGCCACACCTGGACTTATAAAATGCAGTGGTAAGCTTCTTGCATGATAGACAGACACTCTAATAATGAGCCAAGTTCCCCCAACCTTTTTTTGAGCCAGGGTTTCATGTAGACTAGGCTGATATGAAGGTAGCTTTGAACTTCTTAGTTCGTGCCTCTACCTCTCAGGTGCTGGGATTATAGTCATCGTGCCCAGTGAAATAAAAGGAATACTTATATAATGTAAAATGTATCCAGCTCAGTCAAACTGATACCAATTTAAGATAATGCTATTTAAAAATATGTCTTTTTGTTTGTTTGTTTGTTTGTTTGTTTGTTTGTTTTTTCGAGACAGGGTTTCTCTGTGTAGCCCTGGCTGTCCTGGAACTCTGTAGACCAGGCTGGCCTCGAACTCAGAAGTCCACCTGCCTCTGCCTCCCAAGTGCTGGGATTAAAGGGGTGCGCCACCACTGCCTGGCTTAAAAATATGTCTTAATTTTTACTGTGTAAGTGTTTTGCTTATGTGTGTCTGTGCATGTGCATGCATGTCCGTAGACAGATAGTTAGATAGGGTGTTGGATCCTCTGGATCTGGGGTTATAGACATTTGTGAGCCACCATGTGCGTACCAAGGTCTCCTGGAAGAGCAGCCTGTGGTCTTTATTGCTGAGCTGTCTCTCTAGTTCCTATAATTCTATTTTTACTCCATTATATCAGATATAAAATAAAATGTAAACTAATTTATTGATTTTGTTGACAGAGCGGGAGGCTGAGTCAAGAGCTGGACTTAGTAAGTCACAAGGTGAGGACGAGATTGGATGAACTGAAGAGGCAAGAAGTAGGAAGACTGAGAATGCTTATTAAAGCTAAGCTGGATTCCCTTCAAGGTGGGTGCTGGACAGCGGGAGCATGCTTTCAGTGTTGGGTTTTGGAGGTTCTTATGTTAAGTGCCAGCATGCTTTATATTTGTGGTATGTATGTGTCCATGTGTTTGCATGAGTAGTGTGTGCACACTCATGTGCATGTGCGTGTACAGCCAGAGGTCAATGTTAGGTGTCCTCTAAGGCTGATATTTGCTATTTTCTCACACTGTGGCAGATACTGGCATGAATCACCACCTTCTTCTGAAACAGTTCGAACACCTGAACCACCAGAATCCTGACACATTTGAATCCAGAGATTTGGATATGCTAATCAAAGCAGTAAGGATACACCCCCAAGAGGGGGTCTTTTTCTGTTCTTTTAAGGATCTGTGATTTGACAGATAATCTCAGTGAAGTGGGGACCTAACTTTCATATGCTCTGGAGAGCCTCTAGAGGTTGCTTTAAGCTTTGTCACTAGAAATATCAGGACTAACATGGGCACACATCACTCATCCGCGCCTCCAAATCCAAAATGCTGCTAAAACTGAACCAGGCTTGAACTAGCTAGTCTTCACGGTATCTGTAGGTTTTTTTAGCCTCTGTAAGGAAGTCCTGCCTATGAAGGTTCTATGGGAGACTAAGTTTCCTTTGTCAGCTCACAGTGTTTCCTGGTATTTCTTGGCACGATGCGGTGTCACTGAAGTCTCTCTCTCCATCTTCATTTGCCCTTCCTCCCTGTGCCCTAAATTTGAAAAATCCCTAATATTTATAAATTATTAAATTTTATTACTATTATATTTATTTTATGTATGCTACATTTATATATGTAATATTTATTACTATTGTAGATTGTCATTTTATTGTGTGATTATGTGTTGTATTTGTGTGTGGTGCTAGGAGTGTAACTCAGGATTTCATGCATGTCAGGGATTCACGCCTGCTGGGAATACTGTATGAGCTACCACATCTGGTTGGCGCAGGCAGTTTTATAGTTTGTGGACCTATTATATTAGTTATGAGAGAAGTTGACAGGCTTGATGTTTGAGTTGGGCAGTTATGAAATTCAGTGAAATAGTTGTCGACGACCACTTTTGTTTCATATCATGTCCACGTTTGACCCAGTTTCTTCTTTTTGAAATCAGTTCATATTTTGCTTGCTTTGAATGTTTGTTGGTTTTACTCTCCTAACATCTGTTAGAGAGCTCAGGGTATTTTTTTAAAAGCTATTTTATTGTTCTCGGGAGATAGCTCTGGGCTCAGTTGAGAGACCTTGCCTCAATGAAAAAGGTAGGGATCCATCAAGGAAGACCCCCAACCTTCATACTCACCTGCACACAGATGCCCACACACATGTGAACACACTCGTACACCACATACACACCACACATAGGTGTGTGAAAGAAAGAAAAAAGAATGTCACTTAACACTTCTCTCTCGCACGCTGATGTATATGTGTTGTGCTCTAGGCCACTGCGGATCTGGAGCAATATGACCGGACGCGACATGAAGAGTTTAAGAAGTACGAGATGATGAAGGAACACGAGCGCAGGGAATATTTAAAATCGCTGAGTGAGGAAAAGAGAAAAGAAGAAGAGTCTAAGTTTGAAGAGATGAAGAGGAAGCATGAAGACCACCCCAAAGTTAATCATCCCGTAAGGACTGTGATTCATAGAAATCATGTCTAGATATTTTTGTAGCAGAATTTTGTCCTAAGTTTAGCACATAAATCTTGAGTCTTAATTCTGAAAAGTTCCTCAGATGTATTTTTTTGAGTCTCTATACATAGATTATGTTTTGTTTTGAGCACTTTCTTAAAATTGGTTCACAGGGAAGCAAAGATCAACTAAAAGAGGTTTGGGAAGAGACTGATGGATTGGACCCTAATGACTTTGACCCCAAGACATTTTTCAAATTACATGGTAACAGATTTGATACAAATATTGATATTTATACCTGCTGTTTGAAAAGTCTGTATTTGATTTACTCGTAACTTATTACTGTGATGGCTTGCTGTTGAGTTCTACCAATAGTCACATTTTCAGTTTTCCCGTCAAGTGAGATTATTAAGTTTTTTTAGCTGACTTCAGAAGGTATCTTCGATCATAATTGTGTCTGTTTCCCCACATTTGCTATTGAGTCATTGTTTGTTTTACTCCAAAGCTGTCCGCAAACTGTGGCTGGTTAGGTAATACCTAACAAACTTTTCATGACAGAACTAAAATTTACTAAGCAGATATGGTGTGATCCCAGTTCTTGGGAAGCTGAGGCAGGAGGATTACTGTATAGGCTATCCTGGACTACATAGTGAGTACCAGGCCAGTTAGGGATACCTAGCGAGACCATACTTAAATTTTATTTTAGCTACTTTTATTCTTATAGATACTGCTCTGTCTCTTTGGAAAGAAACAGATGATATGTACTCTTCTAAAACATGACTATGAATGTAAATATAGAGTTGTCCCTGGGTTGACCTGAGGCCGCATGAGAAAGCTGAAGTTCTGCCCTGCAGCCAATTGTCGCTTTACTCAGCACTACTGCAAACCGCTGTAATTGTATTTTAAGTATTTACTCTCTGAAGGATTCAAATCTGCTTCTGCATTTGTAACTATTGAACTTTAGATGTTAACAACGATGGATTCCTGGATGAACAAGAATTGGAAGCACTATTCACAAAAGAGGTAAATGGTCGTTACATCCTCAGTCAGTCGGGTCTGCCTTGTTCTCCTCGGTCACCCCCTCTCCTTTAATGTTAGTTTTTCACATTTTCTTTTTTTAGTTGGAAAAAGTGTATAACCCGCAAAATGCAGAGGATGATATGATAGAGATGGAAGAGGAGAGGCTCAGGATGAGAGAACACGTTATGAATGAGGTATGCTGTAAGGTTAGGGCGCATGCCAGTCTTTTCATTAATCACGTTCTTGCAGTAATTCTTATCATAAGATGGAGGAATAAACATGCAGTTGATATTTCGCTAGATTTATTTATTTTATGTGCATGAGTGTTTGCTTGTATGTACATATATGCACTTGTGCCTGCCTGGTACCTGAGAAAGTCAGAAGATGACTCCTTACCTCCGGGGATTGGAATTAAAGACAGTTGTGAGAGCCTTGTGGGTGCTGGGAACTGATCCTGTGTCCTCTGTAAGAGCAGCAAGTGCCTTTAACCACTGAGCGTCTCTCCAACCCCCTTAATAAGTGTTTAATTGGATTTTGTATTTGTGACTAGAATATTGTACTAGGTTTTTTTAACAAAATAATTTGTAACCACTTTAAATATTTTATAAGATGCTGCTGCTATGTATATCAGCAATAAACATTTGGGGCAGTGAAAAACAATGATGTATAGTTAACATTTTTTAAAGCATACATATGCTTTTTTTTAATGGGTTAAAAAACCCTTATCAGAAACCCAAAATGCTCCAAAATTCAACACTTTTTGATCACCGATAAACATGCAAGATGTGGGAAAGCCTATACCATGAATTTACATCATTCATGCACCAAATTATTTACTGTATAACATTGCCTTCAAGCTGTATGTATAAGTTGTATATATGAACCATAAATCAATTTTATTTGGGGGTCTGTCTTAGTTAAGGTTTCCATTGCTGTGGAGAGACACCATGATCAAGACAACTCTTATAGGCCGGGCGGTGGTGGCGCACGCCTTTAATCCCAGCACTTGGGAGGCAGAGGCAGGCGAATTTCTGAGTTCGAGGCCAGCCTGGTCTACAGAGTGAGCTCCAGGACAGCCCGGGCTATACAGAGAAACCCTGTCTCGAAAAACCAAAAAAAAAAAAAGAAAAAAAAAAAAAAAAAAAAAAAAGACAACTCTTATAAAGGAAAACATTTACTTGGGGCTGCCTTACAGTTCAGAGATTTAGTCCACTATCACCACAGTGCTAGAGAAACTGAAAGTTCTACATCTGGACCTGCAGACAATGGGAAGTGAGTGACACATTGGCCAGGCTTGACCATTCAAGACCTCAAAGCCCACTCCCTAGTGATGTGCTTCCTCCTACAAAGCCACACATAGCCAACAAGGCTAATAGTTCCACTTCCTATTTAATTGGTCCCACCCCAAGATACCTCATTATGTATGTGCAAATATCTCCAATTTTTTGGGGGAGGGGAAAGGCGGGATTTGAGACAGGGTTTCTTTATGTAGCTCTGGTGTCCCAGAATTCTCTTTGTAGACCAGGCTGGTCTCAAACTCACAGAGATCTTTCTGCAGGTGCCTCCCATGTGCTGGGATTAAATCCAAAATTAATTTATTAAAAAACTCTAAAATTTAAAACCACTTCTGGTCCCACACATTTTGGATAATGGCTACTCAGCCTATACTAAGAAGTCTCCCAAGTTCTGTTACTCTAATAATTATGGCAACAAATATTTACATCTTGTTTGCTTTCCATTAAGTTTCAAGGGTACATGAAAGAAGGGCTGGCTCAGCTAAGCTTGGGCTTAGTGCGGTTTGGCTCTTTGGGGTCCTATATTCCAAGGCTTCAGGAGTGTTCTCTCACTGGAAGACGTAAGGAACATAAGCAGCTCAAAGCCCGTTCATGGAGTGTAAGACCAATGCCCAGCCATGCCAAGCCCCATGTCTGCTCACTTCCCACTGCCTGAAGTGTTTCCACAGTCAGTGAAGAGGATGGCACCTCTCACAGGCTGTCTCAGCAGCACGTGCTAAGCTGCAGGCAGGGGTGTAGAACCCTGTTTGTTATAGGATGGAGCAGTAATTGCAGTAACAACATCAACCATCACAGAGACCTAAAATTTGAATTTCTGTCTTTTAGAGCAACTGATTTTTTAAAAACTTTACTTGTGAGTTTTTCTTTCTCCCATGACCTGGGATTCTAGAAACCATGCCCTGTTAAGTACTGTTGTTAAGTGACTGGCAGGTGTGAGCAGGACAGGTGCCTCAGCACAGTGATTGTTCTAGTGTGTGACCCTGCTGTGCACCCCCACCCGCCTGCCTTCCCCGATACAGGAGCAGAGATACAGGGTGAAGACTAATACAGAAGCATGCTTACTGGCTCACTAAATCCAGGTTGTGAACCCAGATGACTAAGAGGCCCTCTGCCTGGCCATGCTAATCCCTGGTCCATAACTTCCCCATTCTTATTCTTTGTTCTTCAAACCTCAAGATGCACCTCATCCTCTCCCTGTCCTTTCTGTGTCCTAAAAGGGGCAACCAAGAGAGTTACCCATCTTTCCTTGCATCTGCTATGTGGGTATTCATGGCTGCTGCTCCTGTTGAAAGCCCTTTCCTTCATACAGGAAAAGTACTGGTCCTTCTCTTCAAATAGCCCCCCCCCCCCCCCTTGACTCCCTTTGGCTCTTGGGTCGTTTCATCCCTGTACTGGATCATTCCGTCCACTAGAGGGCAGACGTGATCTTTTATTTTCTCCATAACCGGTGCTGATTGTGCTGTAGCCTCCTCTGTCTGGGCACTGCTGTGCTGGTCAGTGCAGTGTGGCCTCATAGCACTTGGCTCTGGTACAGAACCCTGGTACAGTTCACCCCATCTTCTTCAAGTCCCTGGAATCCTCTGTATGAATGTGGCAGTGGCTGGGCCTGTCCTTGGCTGTAGTCACCTTCCTGCTCTCATTCATTCCTTGGGTGACCGTGACACCCTGCATCAGCGTGTGTGCTCTGTAGACTGGAAGTAGAAGTACAGGAAGTGGCAAACCACAAAGAGGGTTCTGGGAATTGAACCTCAATCTTTTTCAAGTACAGTAAATGCTCTTTAGTGCTGAGCCTTATCTCCATCCCCACGGTAGCTGCTGTTTGACTTCAATGGTTTCCACAGGAATTGCTCTTTCAGTGTTGAACTGGGGTCCCTGTAGAGTGGAGGTTAGCCTGGACTTCCAAACAGGACCCTGTCTTATAGCCCCAGTGTGAAATGAATTTGTTTGGTCATTAAAGTTCACCATTGTAACTGAGTTTGCCGAGAACTGTACACTGTGCATTGAAAAGGACTTAGAGAGGTCATTTACTTCTGCTTAGATGTATTTGTAGTGTGGTTTAGATATATTTCTTAAAAGAAAAGTTGAACCAGGCAGGTGTGGTAGTACATGCTACCTTTATCACTGCTCTGTTACTTTAAAGAGACACCACACACACACACACACACACACACACACACACACGAATGAATGATCATGGCAGAGAGCATAATGGCACATGTGGCAGACATGGTGTGGGAGAAGTAATTGAAAGTTACATCATGATCTGCAGGCAAACAGAGTGAGACACTGGGCCTGGCTTGGGCTTTTGAAACTTCAAAGCCCACTCCCAGTGACACACTTCTTCCAATAAGGCCATACTACTCCAACATAGCCACACCTCCTAATCCTTCTCAGATACTGCCACTGATGCTATTCCTGATGAAAGAGCTTTCAAATATATGAGCCTATGGGAACCATTCTTCTTCAGACCACCACACATGCTTCTAATCTCAGCACTTGATAGGCAGAGGCAGAAGAACCACCAGAAGGTCAGGCCACACTGGTCTTCACAACCAGATTAGGAGGCGCCATCTTGGAAGCATATCCCCATGCCTGAGAAAAGCAGTAGGCTGAGCGTTTTAACCTTACCTGCCTTATTCTCGGCCTGCTTTATTTATTGCAGCTGTTCCTGAGTGGTGGATTTTTCTTGTCTAAGCACTTGGGTCTAGCTGGATGTTTATTGTGGTGAAGGCATTGGCCATACCAACCTAACCAGCTAGATTACTGACTCGGTGTGGTGGTCCTGAGCATATCAGGTAGATGGACAGCTTGCATTTTCAACTCTTAGTTCTGATACGAGAGGAAGATGTGTGTTTCTCTATTCCATGTAAATGGAGTACTTTTCTTCACTTTCCTTCCCGTTTCTGTATACATTAACCTGTTCCTAATAGCTGAATGTTTACCAAGTGGCATTCCTAAGAAGATTTGTACCTTAAAAATATGGAAGATTTACTTATGTTGCCTTTGTATTTCCCTTTAATCAGATTGATAACAACAAAGACCGATTGGTGACTCTGGAGGAATTCCTGAGAGCTACAGAGAAGAAAGAATTCCTGGAGCCCGATAGCTGGGAGGTAACAAGGCTGACTTTATAGGAACACAAGATTTCTGTCCACTGCGTCCCGCTTTAACTGTCATTCCTCATTATGTTTGTCTGTGTAACTTTACGGTATTCATGTTTGACATAAAATGTCACTATGAAATAATAGTTCCTTGTCTCCTTGGAAAATGTTCTAGCAATTTATCTTTTTTATAATCGTAAAATTAGAAAAAAATTTTTTTTTTTTGGTTTTTTCGAGACAGGGTTTCTCTGTGTAGCCTTGGCTGTCCTGGAACTCATTCTGTAGACCAGGCTGGACTTGAACTCAGAAATTCACCTGCCTATGTCTCCCAAGTGCTGGGATTAAAGGCATGTACCACCACTGCCCGGCAGAAATCTTTTTTTTAAAAAAAAGGATTTAAAAAATTTTTATTTTATGTGTAAGTACCTGTATGTATACATGTATACCCCGTGCATGCTTAGTGCCTGAGGAGGTGGAAAACGGGTATCCAGGTTCCTGGAATTGGAGTTATAGACTATTTGTGAGCCACCATGTGAGTGCTAGGGACCAAACCTGGGTCCTTCGCAAGAGTGGCCAGTGTTCCTAACTGCCAGGTCATCTCTCTAGCCCTCAAACTAGAAACCTTTCTTTTAAAAAGTATACATTTGCTAAATATAAAATCACTGCTGAAAATTTAAAACATAGGTGCATTTTAAGACTAAATTAAAGGACTTACTGAGCTGTTTTTTACTGTAGAGAGAATCTCTTGTGTACTGTGTGGAAACATCACCTGTCAATAAAAAGCTGGTGGCCTATTAGCACAAGGAAGGAAGGAATAGGTAGGAATTCTTATAGGGAAAGAGGACTCAGGGATACAGTTAGATACAGGAAGAGACTCACCCAGAACTCTGAGGAGACAGACACATAAAATTGAGAAGAGGTAACCAGCCATATGGCATTCATAGAATAAAGTAAATAGAGTAATTAAGTTATGAGCTAGTTGGGGAACAAGATCAAGCTTATCTAGGCATTTCTTCATAAATAATTTAATCTAGGGGTTGTTATTTCAGGAACTGGGGTGTAATTAGGAAAGTCAGGCGTTACACTGTACAGATACAGTTTTGTAGGAAAGTCAGCCTTTACACTGTACAGATACATTTTTTGTTCCTGTTGTTTGAGGCAGTGTCTCCTGTAACCAAGGATGGCCTTAACTGGTCTCCCTGCCTCTCCTCCCATGTGCTGTGATTACAGGAATGCACCGTCATGTTTTTGTTTTCTAAGACTGTGTCTCAACCTCATCCTCGAAATAGCTTTCCTGCCTCAGTCTCCTGAGTGCTGGGATTACAGGCATAAGCCACTGGACCTGTCATCCAACATTTTATTGCTATTATAAAAGAAGCTGGGGCCTGGGAGGATGGCTCAGGGGGTCAGAATGCTTGCTGTGTGAGAACTGAGTTCAAATCTGCAGAATCCATGTGAAAAGTCAGGCGTGGTCACACACCTGTAACCGTGCAGCTGGGGGAGGGACAGAGGAGGAGGACTGTTGGGACTTGCTGTCTGCCAGACTAGCTCCCAGTTCAGTCAAAGACCCTGTCTGAAGAGTAGGACACCCATGTCTATTCTGGCCTAGGCATTGCTCCACGCCTCTACTCTCCATCTATAGAAGAAGCTTAAATGGTGATGTAAATGTGTCAGCCCAGGTACTCTCCAGAGACTGAGGTAGAAACATTGCTCTAAGTTCAAGGCTAGCCTGAGCTACAGAGTGAGTTCAGGGCCAGCCTGGGTAAATTTGTAAAACCTTGCTAAAGTAGAAAGTAAAAAGAGGGTGGTGGTGGGAAATAGGGAAGTGGGGAGTGTAGCTCGGTGGTAGAACACCCCATGGTCATGTGCAAGGTCCTACTATGTTCAGTCTCCAGTAACACAAATAAATATAAAGAAGTACGTAGCCCAGGTGCGGTCATGTGTGCCTGTATCTCAGCACCTAGAAGGTGGAGGCAGGAGGGTCAGGGTCAAGGTGTCATCACCAGATATATAGCAAGCTTAAGGCCTTCCTGGACTATGTGAGACTCTGTCTCCAAAAACCAGAAAGGAAACAGTTTTTAAAAGTATGAGCAGGAGCGAAGAGATGGCTCAGTGGTTAAGGACATTTGCTGCTCTTGCGGAGAACCTTGGCTGGGTTTCCTGTACACACAAGGTGACTTACAATTGCCTATACTTCCAGTTCTATAGGGTACAAGACCCTCTTCTGGCCTCTACAGGCACCAGGCATGTACAGAGTACACGTAAATACACTCAGTCACACATACACATACATATAACATAAAATAAATATTTAAAATATAGTACATCAATTAGTTAAAAAGAAGTCACTAATAAACATACTTCTCTCTCCCTTCCTCCTTCCTTCCCTCCCTCCTATCATTTCTTTCTGCTCACCCGCCCTCCCACCAACTCACTTCTGCTCGTTCACTCACTCACTCACTCATTCACTCACTCACTCTCACTCACATGTAGCCTAAGATGTTCTAGAAGCCACATCATTAACCTGGGCATCAATCCTTTTCATTTGTTTGCTTTGCATTTTGAGAGGATTTTATGGCCCAGGCTGGACTGGAACTCAGTCTCGCTTGAGCTGACTTTGAACTGGAGGCCATTATAGGGATGAACCACCATGCCTTGTTAATATATATTTTCTTATTTTGCCAAAAAGTGTGTTATATATATTCCTTTGTACGATGATGATTCTAGAATTTTAAAGCTGAAAGCCGTCATCTCTGTGTTCCTGGCATTGTTATTTCTTCCCTTTTCCTGTAGACACTGGATCAGCAACAGTTATTCACTGAGGAGGAGCTTAAAGAGTATGAAAGCATGATTGCTATGCAAGAGAACGAGCTGAGGAAGAGGGCAGTTGAGCTGCAGAAGCAGAAGGAGGAGCTGCAGCGCCAGCACGACCACCTTGAGGCCCAGAAGCAGGAGTATCAGCAGGTAGACACCGAGGGGTGTGTCTTGCAGGGACTTTCAGGGGCCCCTGAAGTGATACACATCTGGAGTCCAAGGGACTGAGACAGGAGGATTGCTTAAGCCCAGCTACCCCTTTGTGTCACAGAGTAAAACCTGTCTCAAATAAACAAAAACAAACAAACCCAAGTTTAGGGGCTGGAGGTATAACCCAGAGGGAGGGAGTGTTAGCATGTGTGAGACCTGGGCTTGTTCTCCAGTGTGACAAGAAATCCAAACCAGGTGTTAGATGCTTTGCCAAAAACCTATAGGTTTTGTGCCATTTATTTATTTATTTACTTATTTATTTTGATTTTTTGAGACAGGGTTTCTGAGTGATGACAATCATATGCCTTTAATTGCAGAACTCAGGAGGCAGAGACAGGCAAATCTCTGGGAGTTCAAAGTCAGCCTGGTCTACAGAGCTAGTCCCAGGACAGCTAGGGCTATATGGAAAAACCCTGCCTCAAAAAACAAAGAGCAAAAACAAACAAACAAACAAACAACCAAGCAAACAAACAAAAAAACCAAACCCACCAATCCCCCACCTCCTCCACCCCCCAAAACCACCAACACTACCAAAACAAAAAACCCAGAGAGACATGGTTTCTCTGTGTAACTTTGGCTGTTCCAGAACTCACTATGTAGATCAGGTTGGCTTGAACTTGCAGAGGGTTTCTCTGTGTGATCCTAGCTGTCCTGGAACTTGGTTTGTAGACCAGGCTAGCTGGCCACCAGAGATCCATCTGCCTCTGCCTTCAGAGTCCTGGGATTAAAGGCATGTACCACCACCATCTGGTGGTGGTGTTTTTTTGATTATTTGTTTATTTCAAGTTCTCAGGTAGTCAGCGTTGGCCTGGAACTTCTGATCCTCAACAGCAAGCTAACTTTGTGTTTATAGAATGCTTTGCTGAAACATTAAGCTGTCATACTTTAAATTTTAGTGTGTTTTAAAACTAGCTTTGATACAAGTTTTCTGTTTTGGAGTTGTGGAATCATCGAGAATAGTCACACCAACTGAGCAATGCAAACAACTTTTATCTCTGACCAAGAGCAGGAAAAAGGAGGCAAACTCACGAATCAACTTCTCCAGCCTTCGGAGGGTTAGGGTAGGGGGTTCTTTTTTTTGTTTTTGTTTTTTTGTTTTTTTTTTGTTTTTTTTTTTAAAGATTTATTTATTTATTATATATGAATACACTGTAGCTGTCTTCAGACACACCAGAAGAGGGCATCAGATCTCATTACAGATGGTTGTGAGCCACCATGTGGTTGCTGGGATTTGAACTCAGGACCTCTGGAAGCGCAGTCAGTGCTCTTAACCACTGAGCCATCTCTCCAGCCCGGGTAGGGGGTTCTTAACGGGGAGGGGAGGGAGGCAGATGTGTGATGGCGAGGTACTGGGGTTATAGCCTTACCTGGTGAGTTTAGGGCCTAGTAGGGTGGTCTTAGGTCCATTGGTCACTTTGGAACCTGGAACTAGGAGCTAGCTTTGTCCAGTGTTTTTTGAAGGCTTTTGGAAGCACAGGTTCCTTGTCAGATTGAAGGGTGGGGACCTCTTGGCCCATGCTATCTTGGCTTTGTCTCCAAACCTCTGGCCTAACAAAAGGGATATCCATATCCTTTCTGGGCATAAGTATAGATTTTCCAGAAATCTGGGCACCACCTATTTTTGTTCCTGTTCTGGTTCCTTACATGACACTTGCCAACTGTCCTGGCACTGGAAGATGTGTCCTTCAATATGCATATGGCATGATGGTGAACTTAGAGGATGTCTGACATCACTCTGGCAGCCATCTTGAATCCAGCCAGTTTTGTCAGCCCCCCTGAGGAGAACTTCTGACCTACACAGGCCTTGTCATCAAGATAAACAAGATTAGGGTGGGGTGAAAACTCATCTGTGTCCCTTAGGCTGCACTCAGGGTAACAAATTGTATTAGTTATGCTCTCTGTTGCTGTGACGAAGTACCACGCGAATTTAACTTACCGGAAGAAGGGTTTGTTTTGGCTCACAGTTGGGGGTGCAGTCTGTCATGGAAGGAAGGCATGGTGGGTAGTAATGAGGCAGCTGGTTACGCTGTATTCATAGTCAGGAAGCAAAGATGGATGGATGGAGG
Organism: Grammomys surdaster; assembly: GCF_004785775.1. Lineage (NCBI taxonomy): Eukaryota > Metazoa > Chordata > Mammalia > Rodentia > Muridae > Grammomys > Grammomys surdaster. The sequence goes on along the minus strand of NW_021604749.1, from coordinate 2,127,189 downwards.
TGCCTGTCTTGCTGTCTTTTTATGTAGTCCAGGACCCCAGTCTAGGGAACGACAACACCCACACTTCCAATAACTTTTCCCACATCAATAAACTCAATCTGGAAACTTCCTCACAGATGTGCCCTGAGCTTTATCTTCTAGATAACTGTAGGTCTTGTCAAGTTTGCAGTTAGTGTTACCCATCATGCCTGCCTCTGTCTCATTGTGATTTCTGATGGTCAAAGCTTAACTTGTAGCTTTTAAAGCTGCATTTGAACATCGTTAATGGAGCCATTAGAAGACGAAAATCTCTTTAAGTAATCTTAGGGGTTTCCCTATTGCCTGGTCAGAGACCTACCCTACCTATTTATACCCCAAACTCTGCCATGTGTAACTTTTAGGCCATTAGACCTTTCCCAGTGAGTGAGACCAGAGGGTTGATGATGCACAGCCCTAAGAACAGAGCCAAGCAGAGGTGATACCAGCTGGCCAGACTAGATTAAAAACCAGTATTGTTTAGTAGGCCCTCTCAACCATGTTTCGAATTCTGATTACAGTTTGATATGGGGCCAGGTTACCTTTCCTAAAAGCCCATGGGATTCCATGACATTCATGTTAAAAACAAAACAAAACAAAACAAAACAAAACAAAACAAAACAAAACAACTAGGTATGTTAAGCAACTGTCAGTGTTTTGGGACAACATTATTTAATCCTCGAGTAAGGAGAATCATTGCTTAATACCTCATAAAGCAGATCTACACAAGAGACCAAATTGTTTGTTTGTTTTAATTGGCTTTTGAGACAGGGTTTCATGTAGTTAGGGCTGGCCTCAAACTCTGTATAGTGAAGATAACCTTGAACTCTTGACCTTCTGGCCTTTCCTCCCAAGTGCACCACAGAGCCTGGCTATGAGGTTAGATCATTGTCAGAGGGGTAATTGAGTGTGTATGAAAATAATGGGCATACCCTCAGGCTGGAGGAAGAACTGCTAGGGACTCCCACGGAACCATTGACCCACAGTGGACTCTGCCTTCAAGCTCATCTCGGGAGCTACCTTCCGCTCCAAGTCTGTGTGAAGTCAGACAACATTCACCCAACATTCATGTCCAGGGTATGTTAGGAGAGTGTTCTAGGAAAAAAGACTCAGGTTGTTAAGCTTAGCCAAAGATCATTATATGACCCAAACTATCAAGCAGTATTTTTATATTTTGTCTCCACTTACCAGGCCGTACAACAGCTGGAACAGAAGAAATTACAACAAGGCATTGCTCCATCAGGGCCAGCAGGAGAGCTGAAGTTTGAGCCACGTATGTAATTTTGTTCCTTTGTTTGTTTAGGGAAATAAACTTTTATAAATTGATATCCATTTTCATTTTGAATATAGTCTATCTTCAGATGATTAGAATTTATCCTGTATTCTATATATTTGAAGGAGTAGAGAAATTTACATTAAAAAAAATTGAGACGTTCTCCAAAAATTTCAAGGGTGAACATTTTTCAAATGCCACATAATTGCCTTCATTATGGTGCAGTGATTTATTTGAAAAAATATTTGTAATTTTTTATGATCATTTATATTGATCTTATTAGGGAACATGTTTATAATTTATAATCTATGATGAGCTAATCACATTTTTAAAAAGTAAAATAATGTATCTGTAAGTAAGAGAACATTCAGAATAAAGGAAGATATGTTTAAAACGCAAGCATGCTTCTTTTGAACAGACACATAAAGTCCTGATGTCTGCCAGAACTTGGAAGAAAACCGTTGACTCAACATCTGTTTCATCTTTCAACATTCCTTCTTTTCTCTCCACTCAATAAATACTTTAAAGCACAATTGGAATAAAGGAAGAGACTTTTAAGTAAGAACACAAGTTTTTATTTTTTTGACATGGATATTTAAGGATTGAAATCTCCCAGAACAGGACAAAACCAAACCTAGCCACTCCTCCCGCTGTTCTTTGTTTCCATCAACGTCCAAGGGCCACATCCCATAATTTCACAACACCATCATTGGCTAGGTCAAAGAGCTCTGCCAGTAGCTTGAGGATAACCTGCTGTCACTCTGAGGATGGCTTCCTTTCATGGGTGCTTATCTTCTTCTCTTAGCAAACCTGTCTTTGATATTCATGGTTATTCTGAAAAAGCCATTTTGCCCCCAGTGTTTCTGGTGACTTCGGACTATTTTTAGTACCCTTCCCTCTAGAAGGTTTCAGTTGAGTAGTCTCTGCCACCTTGTAACAGATGCTTTCTATTCCTCCATGTTTTAGAAAATCATGATATAAACTAACAGCAAGTCTCCCCCTTTTGCTAAGGAAATCTAGGAGTGGTGCAGAAGTCTCTGCTCTTCTACTCTGCTATCCTCAGTGTATGGTTTTATCCTCTGGTTATCATGGCAGTGGGGAAGGACAGGAAAAAGGACTTGAACATTCCAGAAGAACTCAGCAGTATTTGAATTTGTATCTCCTAAATTTTTATTGCCCACAAATGTTCAGGGACGTACCTGAATGGACTTTGAGAGGCTGTACTATGTGGCTGGCAGCCTTAGTCCATGTTCTACTACTGCAGGTCGCATGGCTACTCCTCGAACCCCTGCAAGCTGAATACCCCACAAGGAACAGTGACCAGCCTCAACTTAGGGAATGTTTGGAGGACACTTTCAGTCTTAAGTCAACCTCATTCTACTTTGCTCCTCATCTAAATTTCTTTCTGCGCTCTCCTGAGTCACCCTTCCCACTCGAAGGAGAAGCTCACCCATCATCACTGCACATGAGTCCAAGACCATGATGTTGCTCTGTTGTCCTCTCCATCAGGTTAGACCATGGCTCCTTGTGTTTTCTGTCCTGAGAACACCACAGAAAGGATGCCTGGGCCAGGAACACTGCAGCAAGATAGGCAGTTTAGAGGAAGGCTGGGAGGTAGCTCAGCAGGACAGCACTGTCTACCATGAGCAAGGCTATCACCAACCTCTAGAACTATAAGAAACTTATGAAGGAGAGGAAGAGAAGGATGGGGAGGAGGAAGGAGAGGAGGAAGAAGAAGGTGGAGGAGGAGGAAGAAGAGGAACAATCAGAAACAAGATAGCTGATCTTTATCACTTAAAAGATACTGTTTGGCAAGAACAGTGGCCTCTTTGCTGTAGTATGAATATCCCTTTGCTTGGCCATCAGGCAATCCCTGGTTGGCAGTTCTGAGAGTAGCTTCTTTGGCCCAGTGTCCTCAGAGGTCTGGGTTCTGTCCTATAATTATTGTCCATGAATGTTTGGGAACATATCTGAATGGACTTTGGGAAGAATATTCTACTAGTCTGAAAGCCTTAGCCCATGTTCTGCCGCTGCAGGCTTCATTCGGGTCAAGGCTTGGTTTAGCCAATAGCTGTGGGCATTGCCAGGCTGGATCATGATTTGCTTTGTTTTGCTTTTGCCAACTAGTTCCTCAAGTCTTAGCAGGTGTCTTGGTATTATTATTATCATCGTCATCATCATCATTGTCATCATCATCATCATCACCACTGTTATTTTAAGACAGACTCAGGCTGGCTGGGAACTCAGTGCAGAGCCTGGGCTAACCTTGGACTTATGGCAGTTCTCCTGCCTTAGCCTTCCGAGGGTTGGGATTTCAGGTGTAATCCTGGACCCTCGGTTACAGGTATGATTCCAACATGGTTTAAATACAGGTTTGTTTTGTTTCTCCTGATTTTCTGATGGTGAGGATTGAATTGAGCTGTCTGCATGCTAGGCAAGCACTCTACCACTGAGTGACATCCTCTGTAGACAGGTGTGGAGAAAGAATGTCATCATTTGTCTGCTGGCCTCTGTGCTCTCTCTTTCTCTGGGGTCTTAACTCAAGGTGCCTCTTGGAGGCTCTTTTAGGTCACAGATTTGGACGAGATGACAACAGCTCTCTCCGGATCTTTTCCCTAGGATGATTATTATCACTGGGAAGAAAATTCTTTCTTTCTTTCTTTCTTTCTTTCTTTCTTTCTTTCTTTCTTTCTTTCTTTCTTTCTTT
>NW_021604749.1:2112113-2123184 GCF_004785775.1 Grammomys surdaster | reverse complement strand
TTTCTTTCTTTCTTTCTTTCTTTCTTTCTTTCTTTCTTTCTTTCTTTTTTTAAAGATTTGGTTATTTTTATTCTATGGGTATAGATGTTCTGCCTGCATATATATATATCTGTGCATCATGTGTGTGCCTGGTGTCCAGGGAGGCCAGAAAAGAACATGAGATTCCCTGGGGTTGGAGTGACAGATGATCGTGAGTCATCATATGGGTGCTGAGAATTAACCCCCAGTCTTCTCAAAGACTACTAAGTGCTCTTAACTGCTGAGCCATCTCCCCAGCCCAGCACAGAAAATCCTTAAGGGAGAGATCTTGGAAAGGCTGAGGAAGCTTCAGTTCCCAGAGCCTTTGCTTATTCCCAGTTCAGTTGGGAGGACATCTGTAGTTGACTTTTTCAGTTCTTTGGGGCTCCAGATTTGGGCATTTCTCAATCTAAGCCACTGATACTCTTTGTAACTCAGCCTGAGTCATATTTCCCTGTGGCTCTGCTAAAAAAGGTAGGAAGAAGTGAGTCTGGAGTCCTGGTGTCATGTTCTCTGGTACCTTAGACTGAATGGGGAGATCTCATTGAATCCTTTCTCCTTGACCATGCCAGCCCCTTCCCCCTGAGCATGTACCCTTCATGGGTGTGGTAGTGAATACCCATCAGCCTAGCATTGGGGAGGCTGAGGCAGGAGAACTGCTATGAGTTTGAGCTGTAAGACAAGACTTTGTCTCGAAAGGAAGGAAGGAAGAAAGAAAGAAAGGAAGGAAGGAAGGAAGGAAGGAAGGAAGGAAGGAAAGAAGGAAAGAAAGAGAGAGAGAGAGAGAGAGAGAGAGAGAGAGAGAGAGAGAGAGAGAGAGAGAGAGACATTGTGCCCTGAGTTGTAGCCCCATGCCAGCCCGTGTCCAATGCCCTTATACTAGCCGTAAATCCTTTCTGAGTCACAATTCTTGGTTATAGGTGATGAGATCTTCTGTAAGAAGCTTCTTCTCATTCATAGAAGGGGACTAAGAGTATAGACAGCTCAGAATCTCTGGGAGGCTTTGAGACTTTTTTTCCTGAAGAAATAGATCTAGGGCCTAGGATGAAGTTCAACATGCAGGAAGCCTGGGTTTGATCCCCAAAACTACATAAATTGGGTATGGTGACATATATCTGTGATCCCAGATCTTCAGATGTATAGGCAGGACCATCAGAAGTTCAAGGTCATCTTTAGGTACATAGGGAGTTCAAGGGCAGCTATAGGAGACCCTGTCCCAAAAAGAAAAGCAAAACAGTGCTCCAGGGTACATCACAAGAGTAGGGTATGGATGATGAACAGCTGCTTTGGGGATAACCAACAATCAGGAAGCTGCCTGCTGTGTCAGGAAACCCGGATACTTGCCAGTTCCAGAACCTCACCAGCTCTGCCAGGTGCTGTGGCCACGGAAATGAAGGACTCACTTCCTGTTCCATGCCCACATAACTTCAGTAAAGTCTCAGGTAGGTCTCCCTGATTAACTAAAAGATTGCTATCCAGAGCCCTCACTATACTGGAGGGTGGGGATGCCAGTGTTTACTTTCTTACCTCTGTGTTACAGGAATGTTCACTAAGTGACTGTTTAACCTTCTTGCCTGTTGGAGGAATTCATGTCATTGAGCTACCCATACATTCTAGCACTTCAGAATTTTATACCAAGTTCACCCTGCTGCCATTTTGTTTCTTTGCTTTTGAGACAGGACCTCACTATGTAGCCCTGACAGACCTGAAAACTTGTTATGTAGGCCAGGCTGGTCTCAAACTTAAAGAAATCCAATTACCTCTGCCTCCAAGACCAAATTAATCATTAATTATTAACAAGCCCTAGTATGTTTTAAATCAAACACACTGTGTTCTCTTCGTGATGAGTGCTTATTGGCACAACAGAAGAGAAAAGCATAAAGAAATGCTATATGCAGTAAGGGTTGCATTGGGTTTCTTCTGGAACCAGTTGCCCTCTTCAAGCAAAGGCTGTGGGTGGATAATCATATAGGAAGATACTGTGGGGTAGTACAATCCCCGGATGCTCAGTAGAAGACTGCCCAGCCTAGTAGCTAACATCTGTTATCCCAGCACTTCCTAGCTCTGAGGCAGAAGGATAGGGTACATAGAGAGTTCTTCTGTGCTCAGTTTAAGGTCATACTTGAAGAAGGAAAGACTGTGGACACATCCTGGCTATGTTTAGCTTAAGGGAGCATAAGCGTATAGGGGCAGACAAGGCAGCTCAGTGGGTAAAGGTATTTGCCACCAAGCCTGATGATCTTAGTTTGATCCCTGGGACCCACATGATGTTGGAAGGAGAGAACTGACTCCTCTGACTTTCACTCATGCCCACACACCGTAAAGGAATGTTTGTAGTTTCTGTTTTTGTTTGAGGCAGTGTCTCATTGTGTATCCCTAGCTAACAAGAAACCAGGCTGGCCTTCAAGATCTATCTGCCTCTGTCTCTGGAGTGATGGGATTAAAGGCATGGACCACCATGCTCAGCAATAAGTATAATTCAAAACAAACAAAAGGAAACAACAGATACAAACACTTCTGAGCATGCTCAACTGATGACATAAAATGATAGTGGCCAGCAGACAAGGGAGATGCCTCAGTAGGTATGGGTGATGACTGTACAGACATGAGGACCTGATTCAGACCCCAGTATCCATGTTTCCTGCTATCCTGCTCTGGCTTCCACATGCAGGTGCACCGATACATCTGCATGGATATGCCACACATACCACACATACACTCATACCAATAAAACAAAAGAAAACTCCTCAAAGATGGGAGGGAGGAATTCTTCTAGACATGGTCAGTTTCTTTCCCCAAAAAATATTTAGCTGAAACCAAAGAAAAGGATATTTGAAGATACATTAACATAGGAATTCCCCTCCAAGAACGTATACCTGTCCAGGTAATACTTACTAAAATAATCACTGCATAATCCTCTACATGTTTGACTTCTTTTAAAATAACAGATGTTTACATGACTCTGTACTTTACATGCCAGCTTCAACCAAACCCTTGGTTTTTCCCTTCTTTGTGTTCTTCTAGCATGTATGACACAACAGAAGTTACCTCTCCCCATAGCTATACACTTTGATTCTCATGTGATTAGAAACTTAAATAGCTCAGCTTCCCAGTGTCAGCATTGTGGCTCTCCTGTTTGATGACACCCCTATCTGTCTGTGCTGTGGCCCTTCTCTGTTTCTACACCACATAAAGAGTTCATAGGCAAAGCAGGCTGTACATGATGCTGCCCTTGGAGCCCCAGGTTGAGAGCTGTGAGGCTTGCTGTGCCTGGTTCTGTTACTAAGAACTGATCTGAAAGCAGTGTCTGCCATGACAGCCACAGGGCTGGATGCTAGCCATGGGCTTGGAACAAGACTTATGTCCCCTTCTGAGATGGCTATTCTGTTGTTCAGGTTGCATGATCTGCTGCCAAATGACTGAGAACCCCAAATGGCTCAGGTGGTAAAGTTCTTGCCAGGAAAGCACAAGGACCTGAGTTCAAATCTCTCACACCCACGTAAAATCAGCCATATTAGCACATATCTGAAACCCAGCACCGGGATGATGAGAGTAGCAGAGGCAGATCCCAGCAGCTCCCTGGCCAGTCAATGTGAATGCTGTGGGCCTGGATAGAATGGTGTAAGTCTCAAACTGGACTCTCATGGAGATCTGGCAGCCTGGTGGGAACTGCTCACTCTTTGACCCACAGTCTTCTGCAGGTCATTCTCAGATTATGTGATCCAACTTAAAGATAAACAAACACCCTTCCTTGGCCCTCACACAGGAATGCCCATGGCCTCTGGATAAATCCAGAACTTTCCAATTCAAATTGAAAAGAAAGAAAGAAAGAAAGAAAAAAAAAAGGTGCTACCCAGAAACCAAGACTGAGTAAAGGGCAGTCTAGATTATATTGTAAAATGAGAAGACATAGATTTTAAAACCCATGACTCTAAAAGCTGCATGGGAGGGAGTGTGGGGAAGAATGATTCTGAAAAATCCCAAAGTGACTTGGATTTTCCCTCCTGCTTCTCCAGGCTGGGATGCTGTTTGGTCCATGTATCCTTGGGATGTTGTGATGATCTGTGAGTGTATCCAGGTGTATGCTAGAGGTCTCATTCTCAAACTGTGGGTCTGGGTGTTTTATTTGGGGACTCTGTATCCCAGAAAGCCACCCAGTCTGAGGTCTGCTTGTCTATACATACCTTTTCTCATTCTTTTTGCTTGTGACCATTTCTTGCAGAATTTTTGTCTGGTTTAAGCCTTTTTATTCTGCTGCTTGGTCACTCGGGTCTGTGATGCCTTTGAGCTTTGGTGGCTGTTATGCCCAGATCTCAAGGTCCTCACAGACCACCAGAGACCACCAGGAGTCCAAGTCATATGCAAAAGCAAAGAGTCTTTATTCAAACTCGAGCTCAGAACTTCCAACCTCTCTGGCACAGTGAAAGGTGTGGAAGGTGCTGATCTGGTACAAGCCTTGCCTATTTATCATGATTGCAGGGTGAGGGACTCTCCAACTTGGCAGTTACATGATTGGTTGACATTTGCTTGCTGCACTTCTATTGGCTAGTAATGATTTCAACTTGGTATAAACAATGGTTACTAGCTTAATCGATCTACTTTACAACATTAGGTTCTTTGCCCTTAAGTACTGATTGGTTGTTACTAGGAGTTGTTACTAGGAGTAGAGTAGCTATTTCCCTAGGGGAATTGTGATTATTGCCAGGGTGACATGGTTCTTGGAACAGCCTGGGGTTTTTCTGGTAGCTGAGATTATTCAGAGGGTAAGTTGATCATAAAATGGAGTCTGAGGGCTGGAGAGATGGCTCAGTGGTTAAGAGCACTGACTGCACTTCCAGAGGTCCTGAGTTCAAATCCCAGCAACCACATGGTGGCTCACAACCATCTGTAATGGAATCTGATGCCCTCTTCTGGTGTGTCTGAAGACAGCTACAGTGTATTCATATATAATAAATAAATCTTTAAAAAAAAAAATGGAGTCTGAAAGCAAAATGGAGTTTGTAATGTTAAGCTGGGCCATTCAGTAGCCATTTGGGGCCTGTTTTTAGGTTTCTATGGCCCAACTCTGCAGTTGCCTGGGTGGACTGCTTACATTTTTTTCTCTTAAATTACAATCTGAAAATTAAATATAGTAATTTAGAGGTGGTGAATATCTTTAATCCCAGCAGTTGGAACTTGGGAAGTCGAAGCAGAAGGAACAAGAGTTCAGTATCAGTATGGACAATAAGAGACTTTTTCTCAAAACAAAAACTAAACAGGAAAACAAAATCCGCAAAACATTTATTGGATAGAGATGTTAGCTAATTGGTAGATCACTTAGGTAGCATGCTCAAGGCTCTGGATTTGATTATCATCACCACCATCAAAAAATTAAATAAAGTGGCAGTAAAAAATCCTCTGAAACACAGGTATACATTTCAGGGGTTTTTGTTTGATTGTTTGTTTGTTTTGTTTTTTTGTTTTTTGCAAAAATTGCATATACTACCATTATGTTTGGTACTTGAATAGCTTGAGTAGGTTTATCATCTGGGAAAGCTAAATGCGTACCTGCTCTCCACATATAAAGTGCTTGTGAATGAGCTTGCTTTTTACATTAATTTAGTTAATGAAAGGGGGGTGAGAAGTGTGTACTTTCTTATTTTCTTTACAGTGAGATTTTGGTGTGCGCATATATTTTAATCCCTGTCTTGCAGCTGTCCTGAACAATCAAGACACTGTCAAGGAGCCAGAGTGAGAGGTGAACCCCTTCATGTTTGTGGGAGACTCTCATCTCCAAGGTTCTGCAAGAGAAGTCAACCCTCAACCTGAACTGCCTCAGCAGAATACCTTTTAGACTTCTGAGACAAAGTATCATAGCCCAGGCCTTTCTTGATCTTCCAACTCTCTTACCCTTCAGTGGGCATATACCACCATGCCCAGCTACAAATTTAAAATTAAAAAAGAAAAACTTGTTAGGATCCCTTGAGCCTGAAGTCTAAAGTGAATCTAAAAGGACAGTTTGTGTTGTCATTTCTGAGGGTGACATGGTGAGAAGACAACTTAGAAATGAGACATTTGAAAACATTCATATCTTTTTTGAAATGGGATCTTATGTTATGGAATTTGCCTTGTAGTCCAGGCTGGCCTAGAGCTATTGGTAATCTTCTGCCTCTGCCTCGCTAGAGCTGGACTTACAGAAATCTTCCATGGTCAGCTTTCCTACCTATCTTAAAGCTTATTTCCTAATTAAGTAGTTAGTTGTAAATTCATAACTACCTCTCAGAGAATTGTAGACCTGAGCCAGAACAAGCCCCAGCGGTTACTGACAGTGCCAATCTGAGAAATGTGAGCTTATGCCTTCAGTATTGTCAGCCTGCTTATTGACCAAGTAGCACAAAACCAACAAAACTTTCAATTTAAAAATATATAGCCTTTCAAACCTTGCTTATTGGACAATACATAAAATCATAGCATTTTGTGATGACAGATGTTTATGATCTTAATGGCAGATATTTCACCGTACAGTTCTTAGTGTAAGTGTTAACTGACGGGAGTCCTGCACTTGCTGATGAGAAATGCCTTGGACCATCTTGGGCATCAGCTGTCGTGACTGTGCACTGCTGCCTGCTTGCTCGTCTTTCTGGTTACCCTCTCTGTAGCATGACTGTCAGATCAAGTTTTGTTTTGCTGGTAATTTTTTTTTTCAGCTAGGAATTGAACTTAGGATGATGTGGCATACACTATATACAACTACTTTGCTGTCTAGCTATATCCCCCCCCCCCTTTGTCTCTCTCATTTTGGTATTTCAAGACAGAGTTTCTCTTTGTAGCCCTGACTGTCCTGAAACTTTCTCTATACTGGCCTCAAACTCAGAGGCCCATCCGCCTCTGCCTCCTGAGTGCTGGGATTAAAGGCACTCCCCACCATTGCTCAACCCCCAACTCTTCTTTTTTAAATATTTCTTAGGGCTGTAAAACTTTATTTATGAGTATCTTCATGACCAATTAAAAACCTTGAGAAGTCCTTGATCTCTGGGATTCACAGGATTCACACTTTGATCCCAAAGTATCCGTAAACATGGACAGTGTGACAGGCTTTTCTTTTAAAAAAGAGCTCACTGAAAATGGTAAAAGGTGATGACCACAGACATTGGTTCCACTCCTCAGAGGCAGGGACATCCTCCTGCATCCCGGTGTCAGGGCTGTGAGGTTACCCCATTAGGCACAATGTATAGTTTAATTCCTACACTGAACAGGAAGGTTTATGATCCAGCCGTAGTAAACTGCCCCAGGTAACATTCAGGTACTTAGGTTCAAGTGGCAGTCAGCACTTCTGTCCTACCGACTACAATGTCACTTATTCTCTCTCCTTTCCATCGCAAAGTTAATGGAAAAATTTCTTTGAATATAACACAGTACTGAGATGCAGCCAGTGAAATCTAACTGCAGGGGTTCATGCCTGATCAAACCTTTAGTGAGAATAGCTAGGATTTGTATATTCACAAATCCTGATTTTACAGTGAGTCTGAATACAAAGGAACTCCAGACTGTCTTGTTCAAAGAAGGAGACAGGACAGGAGTATCCTACATGGGAGGTGGGTATCCTAGGACAGTGCTTCTCAACCTTCCTAATGCTGTTACCTTTAATACAGTTCCTTATGTTGTGACCCCCCCAATCATAAGATTATTTTGTTGCTGCTTCCTAACTTTGCTGTTATGAAACATGATGGAAATAGCTGATGTGCAACCTGTGAAAGGGTCATCCAGCCCCTAAAGGCATTGCAACCCATGGTTGAGAATCACTGTCCTAGGAAGCACTCCTTGGCTTGAGGTTGCAGGTTATCCACCATGGGTGCTCTTCTCACTCTGACGTGGAACAATACAGTTTGTAGACATATCAGCAAGACCACAAATCGACACAAGAAGCATGGGGAGCCCTCCTAACTCTAGGAAACTTCACCGGAGCTGTGCATTTTTACCCAGGGGTTCATGAGAAATAGGAAGTCCCAATCTTAGTATAAATTCATCAAGCTAAGTAAGGGATTGGCTAGAGCTCCAGCCTTGGTGTATGATCTGTAGCAAGGAACTGATTTGACTTTTGCTGTGCAAATTTGATTGTCTGCATTTATCTTTACTACTAATAATGATATTTTCCAAACTTTATCATATTTATTAATAGATATATATCAAAGTATTAACATACTTATTTTATAGGTCTCATAATTTTGCTATGCTATGGGATTTTCGGAAGTAGTGATTTGTCATTTATTTAATTTCAAAGTTATATCTTTTAAATGATTTGAAAAAGAGAGAGGAAAAAGATCTATCTAGTCCTCTTTCTCAGCTCCCATGAAGCATTGTGTTTAATGTCATTTTTGTATACTCTTGTCCATTTAAAGATTTCCATTTTAGTTGTGTCAGAGCATATGTCATAAAGTTAAACCCATCTCCTCACCAGAGATTCTCCCGTGTGGGATGAGAAATACGTAAACAATCTGTTCATCCTCTTATAGGTTTTGTACCATATTGCTGTGTCTTCTTTCTGGTCCACTGTGACCCTGTGGCCATCAATTCATACTTGGGGTTGCTTTCCTTTTTACCTTTTCTGCTTATTACTACTGTCTAAATACTTCTTTGTTTAGAGCCGTAAGATATCAGTTCATTTGTTTGTCTTGAGGCAGGGTCACCTGATCTGAACCTATAGGAATGGGGGTCCCTAAAGGCAAGGTGTTGAGTGGGAGGACCAGGTTATGAGAAAGAGAGAAGACAAGAGCAATGGCTGGGACCAGAGGGTCTCTCAGAAGCCTATGCCAAGCAAGTTTAGTAAGAAGTAGAGCACCTAATACAGTATTTACAGGGGAAATGGCTGCAGCCTGGACTCCTCTGAGGCACTAACTTACTGGCCTTGCCAAGTCTGTTCCTGGACAAGGACAAAGCAGTCTTTGGGTCAGTCTGGCTCCCCACAGGTCCTCCTTTTTGTTTTTTAAAAGTCAGATAACTAATTTGTATCTGAGTGTCTAAGAGACCCTGATATCCCTTAAACTAATAAATCTCCTAATATTGTCAAAAGCATTACCAACACAAATAACATGTAGGTTATTTAACGTTACTAACATTATGTGCAGATCACACAGTCATCTGAGTGTAATACTGTGCAGATTACACAGTCATCTGAGTGTAATACTGAATGAATGTTGAAGGATGTTAAAGGGTTAAATCCTTGCAGCTTCTGTAATGTATCTTCATCCAGCCCCCAAGGGGAATTGAGTGTGTGATGAACATGACCCAGGTCAGTAGCTAATTGTAATTTAATTACTAAATTTCAACTAACATCCTCACGATGTCATATTCCCTGCAAGTGATTTTGGATTTTATCCCAGTTTTTATTCAGATTCATTATAGCTTAAATGAATAATACAAATATGCCGAAGCCAGATGGACACTGTAAAGTCTTTAACTGAAGTTGTATTGTTTGACCTGTATCTCCTAAGTGTTAATACCACAGCTTCTAATGCATTTACTCTTGCTTCTAGAGTTGTACTTATATGTGTTCATGTGTTGCCAAAGCTACAGAGGTATTGCAAGCAAGCTGATTAGCAAAATGGGTATATGCATTTGTAAGTAAGGGCTACAGTGGGAGGAGCTGCAGATGCTATAGCAGTGACTACTGCAAAGCTGTTAGTTAAAACGAAGGCTGTACACAATCAGAGGGAGAGCAATTGGTACCAGTAACTTTGAAGCATCGTCACATTTTTAAATAGAAGGACTCCAGGTCAGTGACATACATGAAGGGTATACATGAGTCTAGACATGAAAGGATTCCATAGTTGTTTATCTTTTCCAGAAGTCCCATACACGGTCACATTGTCCAGGGCTGTGACTAACAGCCAAAGGTCTGGCTGAACTTTTCCCCTGGAGACATTATAGCAGGGCATGGGCAGTAAGGAGTCCTAGGAAGTTACCTTCATCCAGACCAGGTGGGTGCCTCCAAGGCAGGTCCACCAGCACTTCAGGTCATCTTCTCAGAGACACAAAGTTCTTTAGAAGTATGAATCACTCCAACCAAGATGGAGTTCCAGTCTGAAGTCAGGGCACCGGATTCTCACTGTGTACTGGGAAATGTCTAGCCAACAGGATAACCTGTGAGTGATCAGGAACTGGAAAACTCAAGTGAGGGTGAATTGATGATATTGAAAACCTGGGCATTCAATCCTTGCCAGACCCCAAAGCCATAAGTCTTATGGATCACCCAGATAAGAGAGATATGTATGTACTGACCCACTAATGACGAGTTGGAATACTGGGTGTTATTCCAGTGTAGTCAGAGAGAGGGTGGGGAACCTCCAGATCAGTTACCTCAGTCTGAGGATTTATAACTATTACATAATATTTTAATAGTGAGTTATTTTTAAATAAATTTTAATTTGACTTATAATATAGCCAGCTTTTGTAATTGTTAATCATAGACCTTATAAACTTAAACATTTTATTTGTGCTATTCTCTATAGTATACCTTCTACCATTGTTTAACTTATTTGGACCTTTATAACTTATAAACATCTTTGAGTTATTCATTTTGTAAGCATAGATCATCTCGATCTTTATATATATATAAATTCTTACTTATTAAAATAATTTTAATATTTATATATTTTTATTAAGGTAATTTTCATTTTTATTCTTATAACATTTTTATTTTTAATGCCATATCTTTTTATCCTTAAAACATTTTGAAAAATTTTAAACTATACCTTTTTATAATTGTATAGCTATATCTTCCATTTATTAAAACAAAATTGATTGGGATGGCCTGTTGATCTTGTTTTATTGTGAAAGAGTATTAACACTTAACAGGGTTTATTGTGATCATTTTATCCTGGTGCAGCTGAAGGCAGGAAGATGCTAGTTGTTTAATTTGACAGAAAGGGCAGAAGACTTGTATTGGATCTCAAAAAAAAAAAAAAACCATTTGATTATTAGTATATATTTAAAGAGACCATAGAAGTAAAAACATCTTTCAATATATTTGTATTCATATATATATATATATATATATATATATATATATATATAT
>NW_021604749.1:2085257-2112103 GCF_004785775.1 Grammomys surdaster | reverse complement strand
ATATATATATATATATATATATATATATATATATATATATGTTATTCTTATTGAAAGAGAGAACAATTAGATGTTCACTTTCCCTCCTCTCCTCCAAATCCAGTCCCCACATCTCATCCCTAGGTCTGTAGCAGGCCACCTGCTGTCAACAGTTCCTGCAGTTCTTCTCTTACCACCTTCTTCCAGACCCAGACCCATCCCTTTGTCTCAGATCCCATCCCCCACATGCATTCCCTAGGAACCTGCTTACCACACCTGCCAGAGAAACAAATAGGCCAGGGAGGTAGGCATGATCATCAGATATCCACTCCCCCTCCTCACCTCCAGATGTAATCCTGAGTCTCATCCTCAGCTTTGTAGCAGACCCCTGCTGTGGCTTTTCTGCCCTCTCTACCCTCACTGCAGTGGACTGAGTAGATCCTGGGAACATACTCTCTCTTGTGGACTCCCTCGGACCTCCCTTCTAGCCTATTCCTGTTTCCAAGTGTTAGCTCCCAATACCTAGAGCAGGCTAACTAGAACCCCCAGTGGCCACACTTGGCAGGATCCTAGAAACAACCAAGACACTATGTCTCCAGTAAAGCCTAGCAATCCTGCTACAGTAGGCCCGAAGAAATGAAACATAGTTGAAGTGTGGACTACAAAATAGCCTTTGAATATTTTAGTGGTTCTTAAAGAGGAACTGAATAAATCTACTAAAAAGATTTATGACACAGTGAGATGAAATGAATAACACAGTTTAAGACCTGAAAGTGGAAATAGAATCAAGAAAACCCAAACTGAGGGAAATTTGGAAGTGAAAAATTAGAAACTTGAACAAGAACCTGAGAGGCAAGCCTCACCAAAAGCACACAAGAGATGGAAGAGAGAATCCAAGGCATTGAACACAAGATAGAAGAAATGGATACCTCGGTCAAAAAAAAAAAAAATGTTGAAACCAAAAAAATTCAGGCACAAAACATCCAGGAAATTTGGGACACTAAACAAAGACCAAATCTACAAATACTAAGAATAGAGGAAGGAGAAGAAACCCAGGTCAAAGATATAGAAACTATTTTCAACAAAATCACAGAAGAAAATTTCTCTAACCTAAAGACAGAGGTGCCTATCAAGACACCAGAAGCATACAGGACACCAAATAGACTGGACCAGAAATTACCTATATCCCATAATATTAGAGACACTAAGTGTACAGAAAAAAAATCAAGTGTATTAAAAGCAGCAAGGGAAAAAGACGAAATAACTTATAAAGGCAAACCTATATAATACCTAACTTCACAATGACTCTAAAAAAGAGATGAGCCTAGACAGATATTCTTTAGACTCTAAGAGAGTAGAGATGCCAGTTCAGACTACTAGACCCAGAAAAACTTTCCATCATAACTGATGGAGAGATATACTTCACAATAAAATGAAATTTAATCAGTATCTATTTACAAACCAACCTGAAGAGTTAACCACATCCAAGAAAACACAAGTAATTTGATTCCCAGACCAGTGAATCAGAAGTATTTGTGTAGGGAAACACAGCAACAACAAAATAACAGGAATCAACAACCACTGCTTATTTATAACTCTCAACACCAATCGTCTCCCTCTACAATAAAAAGATACATAGTAAAATAATGGATGTGGAAACAGGATCTATTCTGTACATCTAAGGACCACACCTTAATATCACCTCAGGTGAGGATAGACATCACCTCAGGGTAAAATGATAGAAAAAGGTATTCCAAGAAAATGGACCCAAGAAGCAAGTCAGTGTGCCAGTTTTAGTATCTGACAAAATACACTTCAAACCAAAATTAATCAGAAGAGATATGGAAAGACACTATATACACATCAAAGGAAACTCCACCAAGAATATAGTGCAGTTCTCAACATCTAAGCACCAAATACAAGTGTAGTGTTGTTCATAAACACTACACTACAGGTTAAATCTCATATTGGCCCTAATACACTGATAATAGATGACTTCAATACCTCACTTTTGCCCACAGACAGGCCATCTAGACAAAAACTAAACAGAGGAATCCAGAAGTTAGCTGACATAAATAAAATAGACATAACATGTCACTACCCACTCCTACCCGCAGAATGAGACAGCGACACACGGAGCTCTTCTCGAAGCCGTTTATTCAGGAACCCTGTCTTCTTCTCCAACAGCCCCCGAGCCTCTCTCCATGGTCCTTAAATCTCCTGCCTGCACCACTCAGATTCTGCCACGAATGCGTTCTCAATTGGCTCGGTGCAGCACTCGTTAGATGGTCTGATCTTATGTAGCAGCTAGTCTGCACAGTGCTAACTGTGGACGGGGCTTTCCAAGGGTGTATGAGGAAGTCAGGAGCCATTTTGGACTGGCTGCTGCACCCCCTCCTCACAATTCCCCCTTTTATTTAATTTTGGCAGAGAGAATGCCTGTCTTAGGTTGCCCCTTGTGACAATGCTCCTTACCCATCATTGGGAGTCAAACAGCTCTGGTTTGGTCCCTGTCTTAGGTTGGTTACACGTCCAAGGAGTCTTACCCATCTCTGACTACTTCTCTAGCATGCCGAGCCACACTTCAGGAGATTGACCCATCTCCACTGCTGCAAATGCTTGCACCATCAAGGCCTGATTCTTAGCCTGTCGAGCTCTCATGTTACACATGCACCAGAACACTAGGCAACTGATGAGGAGCAGGCACAGAGCCACCCCCCCCCCAATTTTAGCCCACTCCTTCAGATGAGACATTGCTTGAAGTGTCAAGTCGGTCAATCCGGCAGCAAGGGAGGCATCTACACGAGTAGAATTAATATGCACGATGGATTGGCATAGGTCTCTCATCAGGGCATCAAATTCACCTGACCAATTACCTACAAGACACTGGGAAAGGGCTTTAGACAAATTACCTGCTCTGCTAAAATTTTGAAAGGGCACGGAGGTCACACAAAGTCCAGAATATTTCCACTGGCATCCCAATTGAGCTAATTCCATCAATATATCCACCTGTTCCTGTACCAAATCCACTCTCTGATTAAGAAGCAGAATGCCTGCTTTCAATTGACTATTTACCTGACTTTGAATATCCAATGCCTCTGCAACTCCTGCAGACAAATCATTTAGGGTGGCTGCTGTCTGATCCATTGTAGCCAAAGCAACAGCAGCTGCCATGGCAGCAGTAGCAGACACAGCAATAGCTGCAATTATTGCTGCAGTAATGCCAAAATCTCTCTTTGATCTAAACAAGGTCATGGCCAATGGGGCTTCAACAGGCCACGGAATATAACGAGGCATTCTGGCAACAACAGCCAGAGAAAACTTACTTGCATCCCAACAGGTGGCATAAAAGCAGGTTTGATTACTACCTTGCAAACAACTATCATTATAACTACCATTATATAATATAAAAACAAAAGAAGGCCACACACACACCGGTGTAGGCCCATAGCTAACATTTTGACCAATACTTAATAACCCCACATAATTTTCAAAACTATCACTACTATTCCAACTAAAACTAGCATTATCCATCCCTCCCCCTAATAACATACTCATAACAGAAATATCAGTACAACTACCATTAACCCCACACATCATCCACAAATCAAAAGGATTACTATGCATTACTTGGGATGGATTTTGATATGTCCAATTATACCCTGAAAAGGAGGCATTATGACCAGTACCAATATATGGAGAGGAAAAGGCTTTGGATAAACCGATAGAATACCCCACCTATACTCATCACCCTGATTCAGGGGAAGACTCATCCAAAATATTGAATACATTGCTGTATGCCCAAAATAGCCAATTGAGCCACAGCTGTAGGATAATAGATTAATGTTTTAGCTGGAGAAATTTTTGGATGAATCCAAAGCAAAGGAGCTCCTTGCCACAATACCCCAGTAGGTTGACACTCAGTAGGCAAGATGCATAATAAAATTGCTTGGGATTCATCTCTAAGCTTTAAAGCTGCTTTCTGCATGCTCTCCTCTACCAATTGTAAAGCTATTTTAGCTTCAGCAGTAAGCTTTCTAGGAGAATTTAAATCGGGGTCACCAGGCAAGACATCATACAATGGTTGCAATTGTTTATTAGACAAACCAAGATAAGGTCTAACCCATTGGATATCTCCCAATTAATTTTTTGTGCCAATTTCACACTGAAATAACACATTAGATATACTGGTAGATTAAATAAAAAAAGGTACTAAAATGACCTTCCTCTATTTATTGTTAGCTTTTAATGTGGTTTTTACTAGAAAATATAAAATTATACAGTCTACATTTTATCTATTAAATGGCACTGTTTAAGAACACAGACCTTTAATTAGGCTGATTGATACCAGAAGCAAACCTCTATGACAGCATGCATACAGGGAATTTCTCAAGAGCAATATAGGCTAGATTAGAATCATTGCAACTTTTACCAATTATGATTCTGTGTTCTTATTAATTCAGTAATTACATATTATACTTGAAAAAATGCATGAACAAGTTGGTTCACTTTATATGGACCTTGGTAGTTAATTTCAGTTCCAAATGGCAAAATGTTAGTTCTATATAAACCAAAGTGGTCAAAGTAACACGAGCACTATTCAGTCTTTAAAGATAGCCCTAAACTCATAGTTGCTGATGTATAGAATTTCCATAGTAGATAATCTATCATTCAGTCATTTTCTTATCTGCACACTCAAGTCAAAAACCTTTAAAACAAAGGAAGCAGTAGCAGTTCAACTGGAACAAGTGGCCACTGAGATGCGAACACTGAGTGACATCATTGTAGATTTAAAATGTTTACTGGACAAACACTATCGTTATATGCTTTCCTCCCCAGATAGAGATGTTTGTATTTTTAAGTAAAGAAAATTGAATTTTAAACATTTGCACATAAACTACACAGAAACCTGTCTTTTTTTTTTTTTTACCCCAGAAACAAAGTTTCCCTATGTATCCCTTTTTGGTCCGATCCCCTTCTATTTCAAAACACTCCGAAGAGCTTGGCTCACATTACTTGAAGAAGATGAGTTCCCCATGGTGCTTGGGGTGACTTGTCCCTGGGAACCTTATTGTCTCTTTACCGAGAACTTGTCCTTGTCCCACTTACCTGGGAACTTACCAGCTAGCTGCCCTAACTGCAACGAGTTCTGAGCTTCCCTGTACGGGCCACCACTCGTCGCTACCCACTCCTGCCCGCAGAATGAGACAGCGGCACACGGAGCTCTTCTCGAAGCCGTTTATTCAGGAACCCTGTTTTCTTCTCCAACGGCCCCTGAGCCTCTCTCCATGGTCCTTAAATCTCCTGCCTGCACCAGATTCTGCCACGAATGCGTTCTCAATTGGCTCGGTGCAGCACTCGTTAGATGGTCTGATCTTACGTAGCAGCTAGTCTGCGCAGTGCTAACTGCAGACGGGGCTTTCCAAGGGTGTATGAGGAAGTCAGGGGCCATTTTGGACTGGCCGCCGCACCCGCTCCTCACAATAACATATTTGCAGAACACTTCACCTAGACACAGAAGAATATACCTTCCCAGAAGCTCATGAAATTTTGTCCAAAATTGACCACATACTTAGATACAAAGTAAGTATCAACAGGTAATAAGAAAATTGAAATAGCACCCTGCATCCTATCTGACCACCACAAATTAAAGTTGAAAACAATAACAACAGAAAGCTTACAAACTCATGGAAACTGAACAACTCACTACTAACTGAAAAATGGATCAAGACAGAAATTAAGAAAAAAATGAAAAGGTTTCTAGCATTGAATAAAAATGAAACACAATATATTAAAAGTTATGGGACACCATGAAGGCAGTTCTAAGTTTCAAGTCCATAGTACTAAGTGTCTATATTTAAAAAAAAAAAAAATTGGTCCACCAGCTGTGCTGCCCCTTGCAGTTAGCAGCAGCATGGATCATGGACTTCCACATGGTTCCTGGTGACAGCATAGACAGACCACAGAGGGCTGCCTCAGAAGGCCATGATCATGACCATGGTTCTTGCTGCTGCTGAAGGCCATGTTGAGGTCCTTGGTCTTTATTGCTGCCTGAAGCCATGTTGATGTTTTTGAGTCATGCTGCCACTGTGGGCCATGTTGGTGTATGTAGCCCATGTTGCTCCTGGAGGCTATTTTGATATCTGTGACCTATACTGCTGTCTTTGCTGTGACAGAGGGTCATGTTGATTGGTCCATGGTCTGTACTACCACTGGAGACCATGTTGAGGTCCATGGCCTGTGATGATTCCAAAGACCATGTGGATATCTGTGGTCTGTGCTGTCACCAGAAACCACCAGGAAATCCATGATCCATGCTGCTGCTGACTGTAGTGGGCAAGGAAGCTTCTTTTGCAATGGTATGGATGGCTGCTAACTCAGTTGAGAACAAGAGACATAGAAGGCTTCTGTGCTACCCTCCCCAAGAAACAGTTTAGACAGGAAGTCCTGGAAGAGAGCTCTTATCAATTGTGATAAGGATGCTAAAGCTTAGCTCTTCCCAATTGATGGCTTCTGGCAGGGGTGGGAGCCGGGAAGGACTCTGTTTTTCAAGGGGCTGGCCATTGAGAGTTGGACCATCCTCCGGAATGGTATTTTTTTCTTCTTTGTCTTTTTTTTGGGGTGGGCGTGGGGTGGGGGAGGAGGTCACAAGAGTTGGGGAAGTAGACCTGGGAGAACTGGGAAGTGTGAACAGGATACATTATGTGAAATTCCCAAGTAATCAATAAAGATATTCTGTTGGAAAAAAAAAAGAAATGAGTAAACTTGATTTATATTTGGGCAAAAAATTAGAGAGATCTCATAGTAGTAACTTAACAGCACACCCATGTAACTGTGGGCTTTCCACCCATACCCAAATTCCCAAAGTCATAACTCTTAAGACTGAATTATCTATGAATAAATGCCTAGGCCAAAAGCTTTGGCTTGTTCACACTAGCATGTAACTCAATTATTCCATTTATTCTATAATAAGCCCTACCACATGGCTAGTTACCTCTCCCCAGGTTCATGCAACTGTTTCCATCAGTGTTCTAGGGGAGTCCCTTCCTGAGCCTGACTAGCCC
Source organism: Grammomys surdaster (assembly GCF_004785775.1). Lineage (NCBI taxonomy): Eukaryota > Metazoa > Chordata > Mammalia > Rodentia > Muridae > Grammomys > Grammomys surdaster. The sequence continues at coordinate 2,105,060 of NW_021604749.1, read as the reverse complement.
AGAATCCTCTCTGCCTGCTAGAACTCCCACCTCCTATTTCCTGCCTAAGCTAACAGGCCAACAGCTTTTTAATTATCTATTTAAGATAATTTTTAATCTTCTATACAGTACACGAGAGATTCTCTTTACATACCTGAAAGCTCTAGAACAAAAAGAAATAACTCCCAAAAGGAGTGGATGGCAAATAATAATTTAACTTGGGGCTGAAATCAACAAAATAGAAACAAACAAACAAAAAACACTACAAAGAATCAATGAAACAATGACAAGACAGAAGAAATGGCTCCATCAGTCAAAGAAGATGTTAAAACTAAAAAAATTCAGACACAAAACATTCAGGAAATTTTTTGTTGGTTCTTTGAGAAAAATCAATAATATTTGCCCTTAGCCAAATTAACTAAAAGGTAGAGTCCTGATCATACGCTCAAAATCCAAATTAACAAAATTAGAGATGAAAAGTGGCATTGGATATAACAACAACACTGAGGAAATCCAGAGAACCACAAGGACGAGTTTTAAAAACTTCGACTGTACCAAGTTGAAAAAATCTAAAAGAATGAGTAAAATTTTAAATAAACATGACCTACCAAAGTTAAATCATGATTAGATAAACAATTTAAACAGACTTATAGCCTCTATTGAAGTAGACATAGTAATTAAAAGTGTACCAAAAAAAGAACAAACCAACCAACCAAGCCCAGAGTCAGATGGTTTTACTGAAGAATTCTACCAGACTTTCAAAGAAGAGTTAATGTCAGTACTCTTAAAATTATTTCACAAAATAGAAACACAAAGTAAAATGCCTAATTCATTTTACGAGACCATAAATAGGACCTTGTGAAGTTTCTGCATGGCCAAGGACACCGTCATTCAGGCAAAGTGGCAGTCTTCATAATGGGACAAAAAAAATTTTTTTTAAACTAACGACCCATCTGATAGAGAGATAATATCCAAAATAAATAAAGAACTAAAACCAAAACAAATAAAAATAACCAAACAAACTTGGGAATCAAGAAAACAACCCAATTAAAAATGGGATACAGATCTAAACAGAGAATTCTCAAATGAGGAAACTCAAATGGCCGAAGAACACTTAAAGAAATTTTCAACATCCTTAGTTGTCAGGGAAATGCAAATCAAAAGTACTTTGAGATTTCATTGTATAGCAGTCAGAGTGGCCAAGATCAATAAATCAGATGATAGCTGATGTTGGTGAGGATGTAGAGAAAAAGGAGCATTTATTCATTGCTGGTGGGAGTGCAAACTTGTACATCCACTACGGAAATCAGTGTGGTGGCTCCTCAGCAAGCTGGGAATAGATCTACCTCAAAACCAGCTATACTACTTATGGATATATACCCAAAGGGTGCTTTATGTCTGCTACAGAGGCACTTGTTTAAACGCTGTTGCTCTGTTTATAAAAGTCAGAAATTGGAAGCAACCTAGATGTCTGTTAATGGATGAATGGATAAAGAAAATGTGTTAGATTTACACAATGAAAAATCACTCAGCCATTAAAAATGAACTCGTGAGATTTGCTGGTAAATGGATGGAATTAGAAAAAAAAATCATTCCAAGTAAAGTAACCCAACCCAAAAAGATAAATATGGTTTGTATTCCCCTATATGTAGATGCTAGCTGTTAAGTCAGTGATAAGCAAGCTTCTATTCTCAGAACCACAGAGGTCAGGTATAGAACAAGGAACAGAGGGTAAGGATAGGTCTCTCTAATAAGGGGAAATAGAATCAGTCGTTACAGATGGGTGGAGTAGAGGAAGGACTGGAACAAGAGAATCAAACGGGGAAGGGAGGGAAGGGGGGAATGAGGGACAGAATATGGGGAAGGACAACTAAAATTAAGGTTCATTTGAAGGACCACATGGAAACCTATTACAGTAGATGCTTCCTAAAATATGAATATATATGAATGTGATCTAAATGAAATCTCCAAGCAACAGGAGAGACAGAGATGCAACTGTCCTTTTGGGTCTTGGTTACCTTACTTGGAATGATTTATTTTTTTTTCTAGTTCCATCCATTTACCTACAAATTTCATGATTTCATCCCTTGTCACCATATGGAGCTTCTGGTACTGGGAATGGGTTCTATGTAAACAACCCAGGCTGTTGCCAAGATCATCAGCTGCTCTCTACAAATTGACAGCAAGGCTCCATTGCTAAAGGCAACAGCTATGTAACTCACGGAACATGGTGAAGTCAGTCTGGTGTTTACATAGAGACTTCACCCCTACAGGCTAGTGTTCCTGGTACTGGAAGGTACTCCACAGGCTACCAAAGGCAGAAGGTAAATGCTAACCCTACAATCTACAATGGTCTTGCCTATAAGATATACTAGTGCATTGATAACACACAAAGTTTGTGGGAGTAACACACCAATATCTGGTTTGATTTAAGGCTCACTCCATGAGATGGAACGCATACCTGATGTTGCCTATGTGACCAAGAATCTAAGACTAGATAACTCAAGAACTTAGGGGAAAACAAAATACTACTGTCCCAGTAAAGGAGAGTAGCAGCAAAATGACTCCTAAAGACACTCTACTATACCCAGAGATCAGTGCCTTGCTCAGCCATCATCAGGGAAGCTTCCTCCTGCAGCAGAGGGGAGCAGATACAGAGGCCGTCAAGGAAACAAGGCCTTCTACCAAAGCAGGCTCAACACATGCATGAACTCATAGAGACTGAGGCAGCATGCACAGGACCTGCATGGGTCTGCACCAGATGGGGTTTTAGAGCTGAAAGGAGAAGGGGACACATGCCCCATCCCTAACCCAGAAGCTATCTCCAGTTGATAACCACTTCCAAATGAAATTTTAGTTTCTTCTAAGGGAGTCTCACTGGGGAAACAGGTCACTGTTGTGGGTAGGTCCAAGCCTGGCATGAGTTGGCTGACAGAAAATGGACTCAGTGGCATCTTTGGAGGTTCCTTGTCTTATAATGTTGTGTCAGCACCTTTCCACTCCTGCACAGATCCTTTGTGTATATATTATGGCTTTAGGGTTGTATTTTTATTGGATTTCTTTCTTTTTTCCTCTCTCTCTCTTTTTTGTGAACAAGCAAGTCTCTGTGTCTATGTTTCTTTGACTTTTTCTTGGCTCTTTTTCTCATTTTTTTGTTCCATTCTGATTAAAATAAACTTACAATATTTTATTTTATTATCATTTCTTAGATGCCCTTTCGTTTTCTGAGAGACAGTAAAGGGGTGGATCCAGATATAATGGAAAGAACTTGGAGAAGTGGTGGGAGTGGAAACTGTAATCAGAATATATTGTATGAAAATATCAGTTCAATAAAAGAAAAAGATGAATACTATGTCTGAGTCACCACTCTATAGCTGTGAAAAGACACATGGACACCATGACCAAGGCCTCTCTCTCTCTCTCTCTCTCTCTCTCTCTCTCTCTCTCTCTCTCTATCTCTATCTCTATCTCTATCTCTATCTCTCTTTGCCAAAGAAATTAGTAAACTTTTTAAAAACTTTCCATTGGTTCCCTTTGAACTCTGAATCATGCACCCCAACCCCACAACTCTCCCCAGCCCCTCATACCTGCCCTCTACCCTTACAACTTCCTCTCCAACAGAGAAAAAGAAAACTTCATCATGGAAGCTATAATGTGTCATGAGGTATCCCACAGTACACTCCTCTCTCCACACTTCTTTGCTTGCAGATGTTCGCTACAATGACTCGTTGGTCTGGGAATGTTTGCCTGCCTCTGCCTCCCAAGTGCTGCATTAAAGGCGTGCGCCACCATTGCCTGGCAAATATAATTTTATAAAAGCTGCTAATTTGTAAACTGCTAAAGTTAATCTTCGGTTACTCTGTTAATGATCAAATTCTTTAATGTCCTCAGGGATACGCTCATAGTCATGCTAAATATGTATGTAAATAATTCAATTACAGGGCCGAGCTTTATTTAGCCTTCTGTATATGTTTTCAAGGTTAAGCCAAAAGTAAGAAGATAGAAACAAATAAGATTTGTTTAAAATCAGGTATGCTTAATAGATAATGGTCCTCGAACACTTCAGAGATCTTCTGAATATGGCATTTAAAATGTTTAATGAAAAGGCTTCTCATGATAGACAGAAATGCCAGCTCCTAGCAGCGACCCTGAGGTCTCCAAAGAAGATGATGGGGCATTGATGACTTCATCTCATTTGTGCTAATGCCAATCATGTGGCAAAGAACTGTCCAAACTGTGGACACCTTTCAGCTGATTGGGTTGATTGCTGTATTTTGCCTGGCCAAGCAGGTCAATTTTCCCAAGTTCCTTCTCCCTGGAACATCTCTCAGACCTTCTGGGTCTGGCAGCCAAAGGCTGATGTCCGATGTCCTGTGCAGCAGATAAAGATGTGATATTGTTTGATGTGACAGATGAAGACCAACTATTTTTGCCCCCAATAACGCCACCAAGACTATCATGAGAGCCTATGGTAACTGTCCAGGTAAGTCTCTCCATTTTAGTTGATACTTCCTGATATAATTTATCCTTATTAGATCTCTGATGGTGTTTATGGCCAACTATAGCTTTGTGAGTTTGACAGCTGCAAGCACCCCCTATCTATCCCTCCCATGCACCCATAGCTGCCTTTTCAATTAACTTCATATGTAGAACTGGGCCTCAGGTTTCACACTTAGAGAGTTACTCGGTTTCCAGCTAAGAAAGGCAGTCAGTTTAAGTTGCTGGCAAACTTCACTATGAAAGAGAGAAACTCACAAAACAGATTTCAAAGTAACTTTTCTTTAAATTGTTTATTTAAAGGAATTTGCTTTGCAATGACTACTCTCAGTAATCAACAACTTGTGCATGAAAAATGAGAAATGTCTTAGATTCCTTTCCCTCTGGCTGTGCTATTGTTATAGTAAGAAGTACTGACTTAAAGTGCATCACATAAAGCTAAAACCATCTCTGTCCAATCTGCATATCTAGCCCTCTGGACAGAGGAAAGAGTGTTAATGCTTTTAACCCAGAATCACTTTCTGGGTCCCTAAGCTTTTATTATGACTCAAAGGCATGAGTCTACTGCTTTTTCTACAATACGGATTTCAGTACAGATTATAAGCAGTAATGATGATCATATATCTAAAACTTTTATTTCTTTTTGTAAACTAAAAAAATCTTGTAAGCTTCAGGGAGTGGCAACTTATATCCACAAATCGAAGGTTAAACCTACTCCAGATAAGTACTCCTGTCAATAAACAGCCAAATTTTCCCACCTGCCTATTCCTGAGGATGGGCTATCTCTCTCCCTTGGTCTTGGGACTCCCCTGCCCAACTACCAGGACCATGTGCCAAGGGCTATGGTGTATGGAAGGCAGCAAGGGGGTATAGCATCAGCAGTTGGGCCCAAAAGATGATGTCTTTTGGCAATTTAACTCTCTGTTGCTATTCTGGGCCCAAAGCTGCTGGCTTCTGGCAATTAACTCCTGCTGATAGCAGCAGGAGATTGAGAAAAGAACCTTAGTTACTTAGACTCTTTTCTCTTTGGCTCAAGGGTCTCTTGCTAGCCAGGTGATAGGTTTTGAGTTTAACTCTTTGTGAGACAGAGAAAAAGGAAAAAAAGAAAGACAGAAAGAAAAAAAAAGGTCACATACATACACAGACACATGCACACTGGGTGAAGCAGAAAAGGGTCGTGCCCTCTTTATTATTGCTTTCAGCTTTTTATAGCTTTTTAGACAAAAAAAGGTTTCTATAGAAGAAAGAATTACCTCATAGATAAAATGTTACACAAAAGGGGAGTTACAGACAGCGGTCAATAAAGAACAAAACAGTGTTTCATTCTGTAAGTTCATTATAAGTTCAAAGCAACAGTTTTACATGACCTCACTTTATCATAGTGCACACCTGTGGCTTCATCCCTGACCTAGAATGAATGTTTTCCCTTGACCACAAATCTGTCCCAAGCCTATTTCTCTTCTTGATGTAATTTATGAAAGCTCATTAGGTTCTTTATTATGCAGACTTTCTTACTCTTCTATGAGAAGGGGGCACATTCTATTCTTGATTCTAACTATATTACATCTTTCTGGCAAAACAACTAAAACCATCATCTCCTTAAACTTTCTTCCTAAAATTATTTGAATCAAATCAGAAATTTTATAAAGTCGTTAATTTATCTAGACAGCATTATTCATAAAAGTTCATCTTCATCTTGATCTGCAGGAAATTTGCCCAAAGGGTAGGTTGATGCCCAGAAATAATTAGGCTATATAATAGTGGCAGGAAAGGAATATCAGCAGTGAGAAGCAATCCTGGGACGAAGTCTCTGGGGCCATGCCTCTCCAGAGTGCACCCATTGCAGCCATGCAAAACAGTGGGCCAACTCCAGGAAACTTGCTTGCTTGCCATAGCCTTACCTAGATGGTTTCTGTCAACCAAGGGCCTGGAAGTTTCAGTTGTATACCCAAGAAAAAAGTATTTCTCCTAAGCCCCCTATTTTTACTTTCTGTCCTTAGTCTATATCTGTCCTAACAGATTTCAAATCAACCACAGACTGCTCCAAAACTGTCTGCAATGTGCCAGCCCCCAGGTGTTCCTCCAGAACCTGTGTGTCAGACTGCACTTTCCTAGCTCCAGGTAGTCCCACAGAACCTGGGCAGTGAGTGAAATAGATGTCCCTCAGTCTGCCTTTCTTTCTCCCTTCCCGAGTTTGACCTACATTCCAGCCTTTCTGGACCCCCTGACAACGATGCCCCAATTTCAGCAGGAAGTAGTTATAGAAGAAATTATGTTGATCTTTGTCATCTACAGAATGATGGGTATGGTAGGTCCCAAAGAAAACCTGGACAACATTCACTCCTCCCAGCACTTCTTGCCCTGCCCCCTACCATAAACCCCTCCCTCCCAGGGGGCTGGGCCTTTGCTTCCCCTCCCCCAGACTGATGTTGAAACTCCACTGTGTGCTCTCTTGTCTCCTTGTTTCTTTCTTGGCCTCTTGGTCTGTGACTACTCTCTTGGTCAGCTTGCCCACCTTCCTCCTCTTCCTTTTCCAGTCTCTTTCTCCTCCTCTCATGGCCGAGTTCAGTTTGGACCCTTCCAGATCCCTCTGGCTGTTTTCTCCCTCATAGCTACAGACCCCAAAGCTAGGGGCAGCCAGTGCCTGGGAATTATCTCCTGAAGAATTATTCTACTAACTAGTGGAATAGTCTCTGTATGGGAGAGGTAGGCCTTATCTTGAGATGACTATGAACACGGTGAAAATACTTATAGTCCAAACCAGCAGTTCATATTTTGGTAGAATCTAGCTTTCAGTGTTCCCCAGGCCCATTCCTTCAAGCCTGGATCCTTTTGTGGGATCTTTCTTCCCTCTTTACAGGGCTTTTTCAGGGTTCACCTGAGCACAGGTGTGCACATTTTAAAGTGATATTTTTAATCAGGCTTTCCAAATTTGGAACATAATATCTGGGTGTGAGGAGTTGAACAGTTTTGTGGATCCTAGGTCAGTTGGCTTTGTGGAGATCCATAACCAGTCACTTCCTAGACTCAGGGTCGGGCTGTACCTACCATCCTTGTTCATCTCTTTTTTGGCTGGTTCTTATTTTACCCAGTCAGTCTCATGGTGGAGTGTATTCTGGGGGTTCCAATAAGCTGAGCTACCAACTGGTTCTGGGCTTTCTGGGAAGCCAAGTCACATGCTCTATCACCTCTGGGGAATAACATTTTGGTATCCTTTGCAATGGACAATGGCTGTCACTCCACCCTAACCATAGAGCTTCTAATAGGGCTAAGATTTCTTTTCTATTTTTGATTTCTTTTCCTGCAAAGGTTATCAATCCTGTTTGCCTGTATAGAGCCCGATGAACGTGGGTCATGGCAAAAGCATATTGGCTACCAGTGTATATGGTGGTAGCCTTGTTTTTCCCTTAAGTTAAAACTAAAAGCTCAGCTCATTGAGCTGAGGTTCTCCTTCTTAGAGTGTGTCCAGATTGTCTTGGGTCACCACCACTGCCCCTGCATACATGATCCCATTTTTGGTGAAATTGCCTCTATCACTCAGTAATACCTTGTCTGGTATCACCAATGGGTTGTCAGTCTTATCAGGCTTCACAGACTGGATCAAGTCAGTCACCTCAAGACAGTCATGCAGGGGACCTGTGTGTGTGTGTGTGTGTGTGTGTGTGTGTGTGTGTGTAGGGGGGGTGGTTATTGTTTGACAGTAGAGTGGCATGGTTGAGGCCTGATGTCTTGTGGAACCAAACCCAGGGTCAGCAGGTGTTAGATATCCATCTCTCAGGTGCTCTCCCCAAGAGGGTCTCAACAGAATGTGGGACTGTCAGGAACTGTTCTTACCCTAAAGTTAATCTGTTGGCTTCTTTTACTAGTAGGGCAATGGCAGCTATGGCCCTTATACATGCCAGCCATCTGGCTGTGCCTGGGTCAAGCCTCTTGGACAGATACACCATTGGTGTTTCTCAAGATTCCAGGGTTTGTGTGAGGACTCCCTAGGCAATGCCTCTGGCCTTATCCATGTACAAGTAGAATGGCTTAGTAATGTCTGGGAGGGTCAGGGCTGGACCAGGCTCCAAGGCCTTTTTCAAGGCCTCGAAGGCCCTCTGATCCAATCTCATCCCATATCAAAGGCTGTGTCTTCCTGGTGCTGGCATAGAGGGGCTTGGAGCTAGATGTCTTGTGGATAGTTTTCTCTAAATGCCAACAGATCTGCACTCAAGGGCCCACCAAATGATGCTAACGAGTTCCTGAATGACTCCTGGTCTGTTTCCTTCATTTCCTCTCTTGTTTGTTTCCCCAAGTGCAGTGATTACCACATGGGAGAGTGGCTTTCTTTGTCTGTCTTTGGTTGAATCTTGGCTGTTGTAAATTTTCCGAGCAATTTCTAAAAGCTGAGACCTACTCATCCCTTGAAATCTCTCCAATTTCTGGAGCTGTCTCCTTCTGCCTGGGGTCAGCTTCATGACAAAGGCAATATTAGTACCTCTGGTTTTCCTATACATCTGGGACCGTGGGGGTAAATACCTGATACGTCACACAGAGCCTTTCCAGAAAATCATCAGGTGATTCATCAGATCTCTGAGTGACCCCAGGAACCTTAATTTGTCTGGTAGTTCTCCTGGCTGCTGCTTTTGATCTGCACAATAATTTTTGGTGAAAAAAAAATTAAAGCCCTCTTACCTTAAATCAATTTCCAACAGACTGATAAGGGCCTGAGGCGTCTCTGAAATGGAGGTTTTGGGGTCTTCTGATTAAACAAGTCACTGATAGAGAGCAGAAGACAAACCACGAACAGGGAAGAAATTGAACTTCCAGTCCCCTGTCTGGTGGGATTGGGGAATTACATCCCCCTTCTCAGGGCACAAAAGCAGGAGGAGGGGCTCAGGGCTCTGGGAACTATTTGGAAGGGTTATAGCTGGGATGGGAAAGGTGTAAGTGTTACATCTCTTTAGGCTAAAGGTTTCCCCAATGCAAGGGTTACAGCTTTGATGGGGGTGGGGGATTCACTAGCGCAAGTGTTACAGCTCTGCTCCAGTGGGGAAAGTTTCCTAATGCAAGGGTTACAGCTACTGGCAGTCAGGAGCCAAGGGCTACCACAGAGTCATACTGCATTAGAAACTTCATACCAAGACATTTATTGGGAGGCAGAAACCTGGGAGAGGGTACTGTTTGTGCTTGGGTGAGAAGCAACAAAGAATTGAGTAGAGGACAGGGTTTATGTAGGATTCCTGAGGAATTGAGGGAGGTGGGGGGAAAGGCGTGTTTTACAAGTTGGCCTGGGATTGAAAGGATTATGTGGCCTAGGTCTGGGACAAGTGTTTTGGTTTTTGTTTTGGGTAGGGTGGAGCCTGGGCCCTCCCAGGAACAGCTATTACAGATATTAGAGAAATCTGGGAGGCAGAGCCTGGCTGTTGACACTCCTCAGGTCTAGGGCCTAGCAGTTGGAGCTCCTGGGAGATGGGGCTAGCCACTCCTGAGGCTCCAGAGGTCTGGCCTAGCTATCGGTGTAGTCTAGGGATAGAAACTGGCAGCCAGAGATTCCAGAGGTGGGGCTTATAAAGGAGTCTCTGTGCTCGGCAGGGAAAGCTTCCACTCTGCATTCCTGTCCCCAACCCCACCACTGCCATCCAAGTCAGCATGAGTAGCCAACACTATTTCTTTCTCCCTGTGGCAGGGCTGAGAGAACAAGCAGAAAATTTGAGTTTCTCGGGTGATCTGGCTTGGTCAAAAGGATTTGGGTCCCCAATGAAAGAACATAGGTCTTTTTTTTTGGTTTTCGAGACAGGGTTTCTCTGTGTAGCCCTGGCTGACTTGGAATTCACTCTGTAGACCAGGCTAGCCTCGAACTCTTGAACTCAGAAATCCACCTGCCTCTGCCTCCCAAGTGCTGGGATTAAAGGCATGCACCACCACCGCCTGGCTAAGAACATTGGTCTTAAGGTGAGGTGGGGGTCTTGCAGCTCCTGGGGGTGGGGTGCGCACCTATGTTGCCATAGCAACAACAGAAGTAGTCAGACATATAGTCACTGCCAGAGCAGGGTCACTACATGGGTTGGGGTGAGGTGCCCTGTGAACCTGCAGGAAATCACCTGTTGCCTCAGGGCTGCTGTGGCTGCTATCCTGGGATGGCTTACTCCCCCTTCCATTTTAGACCTGTTTCTCCAACCAACAGAACTGACAGAAACACACAGAGACATACATAAGAGGACATAGTCATACAGAATGAGACACATAGTAGACAGGGTTCAGTTTGGCAGTAGTGCTTGTGGATATTCTTCTTCCTCCTCCTCCTCCTCCCCCTCGTCCTTTGTTTTTCCAACACTGGGTTTCCCTGTGTAGTCCTGGCTGTCCTGAAACTCTCTGTAGAAATGTTATGGGTCTTGGGTAGCTCAGAGTTTCAGCATGACCATGAATTATAGCAGGACTCTTTGGACCCGCCAGCAGTTTAAATAATGATGCAGAGGCTTATTAAAATTTAAATGTGTAAGGGTCTGAGAATCACTGAAGGAAGACCCCAGACTCAGATAGTGTGCAAAGACAGAGCTTTCATTCTGCAGAAACATTCAGCATGCTGGGGTCAGCCATTCTTTGAAATGGTGAGCCCAAAGGCATATAGGCCTTCTTATAGAGAATGAAGGACTCTCTAGAAGGATTAGGTAATCTGAAATTTCATTGGTGGGTGCTGGGGGGGCATGTCACAGGTGGTCAGTGGACTGCATTCCTATGCCATGAACACTTAACCATAGGATGAGATAGGGCTGCCCAGCACAGATGGCCTATTCTGGGATAAGATATTTTCCCATTTTTGTGGTTATCCCTAGGCAGTTCTTTAGGAGGGAGTTTTACGACCTTGTTTCTGGATTTTATGGTCTGTTCCTGGAGCTTGTGCCGTATGGCCTTCTTTTCAAAATCAGGCCTGCACCTTAAATGGAGGCAAATGGGGTTTATGTTGTATTTTGAAAAGGTCAGTCATTTATCTGGGCAGATTCTTAGCTAGCTCATCTAAATCACCCTGACTAATCCTGGCACCATGCACTGCCATTTGGGCAGCCCTAATTCTTTGTTCCTGTTCATGTCCATCCACCTCTGTACCCTGCTGGCGAATCGCTCCCTCTGCCTTCTCCCAGAGACCCTCTCAGTGCATGGAAGTTCTGCCTTCTCTTCCTTCCTCAACTATTGGCCATCAGACCTTTATTAAAGCCAAATCAAATACAATTTTAAATTGCCTAACGCAGGTGAGGAAGAATGAATATTTACAAAATAGGAAACGTGGTGATGGCTATAGTTTCTGCCAGCACGGAATTAACAACTGAATATACAGAGACACACCTTCCCACAGTGCACCCCATCACATCCACCTTTAGTCCAACAAATGGCCTTTTCTCTAGCATCAATAAACTATATTAAATAAGAACAATGTTGGCGAACTATCTACTTTACCTTCGTGAGCCCAAAGTTCTGTACCTAGATCATTTCCAATCACTAAGCTTTATACCCTCTCACCTTTAAAACTTACATTACCAACCTAGAAATATCTTTTTTAGACCTTAAAACATTTTCGTAGATCCTAAACCACTTCAGCTTTTATGTCTTTAATCTTTAATAATGAAAACTGTAAGACTACAACTATCTAGTTTTCAAACCCATCAGAGACCTGAGAGTAAGTAAATATTACCCGAGGAAACAGGAAGTGCAGAGAAACCAGCTTCAAAAACTATGAAAATGACAGACTGTTGGCTACCTGGTTAGCCACCCAAGTTTCCTCTGTATTGGTGTGGCATCCAGTCTCTGCCGACAAACCCTGACAGACATATAAGGGGCAGTGTTTTTCCCCGTGGTTGGCTTTGCCATATTTGAAGAAGTTCAATGTGTAGGTGCTTTGGTACTACCTGTCATCTTCTTTGGAGTAGAATGGAGTGCTGCCAAGAGCTGATGTGTGTGTCTCACTGTCATGAAAAGATATTGTTACAATATCTTAAATGCCATATTCTACAGATCTCTGAAGTGTTTGAGGACCATCTATCTATCTAAAGTGTATCTAGCTATTTACTTTCTGTTTGGTACTATATATAGAAGGCTAAATAAAGCTTTGAAGTGGAAACATATGGTTTCTCTGGAAAGTCAATTGTGTTGGATGGTGTTTTGCTGGGTCAAACACATGAAGGAGTGTTTTCCTGACCCAACCGGCGGGTCCTAGTTATTCATGGGGGCGAGGAGGACAGCAACCTGAAAGAAGAATGGGCGAGAGAGGGAAAGGACTCAAGCAAACATTTGCTTGTCGAGAGTCATGTATTTGAACATGAAATGCTTTTTTATAGCATGCTTTACAAGGGGAGGGGGTAAGATGGGCCAGGTGGTGGAAAAGTACAGAATCTTCTTGGCCTGTGCCTTGAAACATGTCATGGTCTATATGGTACACTGCCTTGAATTATGATCTAACTGCTATTCTTCAGAAGATATGGTACACTGCTTTAAGTTATGGTCTCCCTGCTATACACTGCTTGCCAAGCAGGATCTTGTGGTTGCCAAGCTGCAGGGGACATTGTGCAGGTGGGGAAAGGTAGGGGGTGAGGGTAAGGGCGAGGGTCCTGGATTCTGGCATTTACCTGAAGTGGACTCAGGTGAAAGGTTGTCTTGCTGAAGTAAGCATGTGAAAGGATGGATGATGAAGGATTCTTCACTACATGCATGTATTGGTTCACCTTATATTTTGTAGCTGAGTTCTATTTGTTGGGACTCCATATCAAAAAACTTCTGGTGGTGTGCTGGTGGCTTCTTGCCACTTCCTTGGATTTGGGCCAAGTGGCAGAGTGATGTCAGCTGATACAGACCCATGTGGAGTTTTGCTAAGACAGACTCATGTGCCGTGGCAAGACCTGTGGAGGATATGTGATGTTTCAAAGGAGTATAAATAGGACTCCACAGACTGTGAGAGGGGCTTGTTTGCATGGCTAGCTTTGCATAGCTTCTTGGTCTCACTTCTTTGCTGATCTCTGCATCATTGAGAGAGGCACAGCAAGGAACTTCTCTTGGTGTCCCTGGTCATCCTGCTGAATTGTGCCCATTCAGCTGAGGCCTGGTTGTTTCTGCTAGGTCATGCCACCATTGCTGATCTGTGTTTGCTATCCTGACACTACCAAACTGGACTGCTGATATATTTGTGAAGTATTTGCAAGTGAATCGAGCTGCTGCTGCTGACTCCTACGAACTGAACTGGTGATTTACTGACAAAGCAGATGGGATTTGCTCCAAAGAACAATTGCTAAACAAGTCCACTTCCCCCATTATTAAATCCTAATAACCTTTCTTTTCTACTACCTCTGGTGGGTGGTGGGCTAGAAGGGAGGTTTACGCATTTAAAAACCCATATTAAAAGAAGAGTTGAAAAAAATCAAAATTACAAAGCTTATTTCTGTAATTAACTAAACTAGTACCTACCTAACATGGCTACAAGTTTGGTTATTTATAGGTGACTAACTTACTAATTTATATTCCTTAATTATTCTAAGTAGTTTACAATAATAGTAGTTTTCAAGGATTAGAACTTTACATTTTAAATGAGTTGGCTATGCACATATACCTTAAACAAGAGTTAAATCATATATACAGTATATATACAGCAAATATAACTTTAAATTTCTATCAATATACAACAATCCATACCAATGTAAGATATTTGAGACTTCTAGCTGCTTCTTGTCCAAACGAGAAATAATAATCTACCGTTCTTCATCAATCCGATTCAACAATCCATCCTTTTTTGTCCTTTTATCTTCATATTCCCTTTTCCTTTCATCATTTTTTACCCCCAACATTAGACAAGAGAGAAAGAAGGATAGAGGGGAAAGAAAAAAACCTCCCTGAATCTATCCTTCTCCACTTTGTTTCCTCCCTGACCAAGACCAGTGCTGACCTGTAACCAACCCGGCAAATGACAACAAATATCCATAACCCACTAAACAACCAAAACCACCCACCCCACCTCTTGATAATAAGGGCATCCTGTTCTTAATTGCTTCCTGCTGTCTGGGGGCAAAAACATCTTTTGGGGATCCTAAGAAAACTGGGGTATGGGCCAAGTCCTGGGAGAGCTATATGTTTCATTTGCTATCTAGTCTCTGTGTGATGGGAAAATGTAGGTCTTAACTGAAGTTCTGGCTGAAGCAGTCTGTGAGGCTGGACCATTTTAGCCAGCTACTTTGGAGTTGTCCTGGATGTGATTTTTGAGGAAACAGTATTTGAGGTTGTCTGTGAGGCTGGATCACCTGGGCTATTTGCCTTGTCTTCATTGGTGTTTGTCCTTTTTCTCTGAAAACACACAAACTTTTAAAGGGAACATACATTTCTGCATTAACACATGTATGGAATGTGCAGTGTGCACCAATCAGCTAACGATGATTTAGCAGGCGAAAGGCATCTTTTAATGTGCCTATTTGGACTGCATAACTAAACTATTACAAATCTCCATCCTCGACCTATGAAAAGATGGAATGTAACGAGTCATGAGGACCAGGTAGCCAACAAGATTCATTGGCTTTTACAGAGACATTCATGTCTCAGCCAGTCTCCACAGCTGTTCCCAAGTAAGAGAAATAGTGTTTGTGTCACCTGTCTTGTTCTTTCTGGGACTCTTATTCCATGTCTGCAGCCAAGATTTCTAGGAGGTTTCTTCCTTGATGAAATCTAGTTCACCCAAAAAGTTTTTAAAGGGACCATTGATAACGAGTTATTCCCACTATTAGGGAAAAATAAACAAAACCCACTTTTCTTATGAAGGGACCTTTAATACTGAGTTATTCCCACTATTAGGTAAAAACAAAAACTATTCAAACAAAACTATTCAAACAAAAGTCAAATTACAAAACAAAAATCAAAAACAAGAACATCAAGTTACGGGCTCGCTGTGTTAGCTCGTGCTGCAGAGTACTGTCCTGGCTATCACTCTTGCAGTTTAGGCGTTGCCACTCTGTTGAGGTGACCCGTTAGCAGAAAGAGCTGTCGGCATCTTGCATCCAGAGAGCTCTGAGTTCCAGCTGTCATCAATTTCTCCTCTTCTATTGGGGAGAGCTTTTCTTCTTCCTCTATTCTTACTGCTTGTGGATATTCATACCTCTCTTATCTAAGTCTGCTTTATTTTGATCTTTCTTAAAGAGACTATATAAATTTGCAATCATTATCAAACATAATTGTTTCTATGCTGATAATCGAAACAAAATTGTATAGGGTCAAAGTGTCCTCTGCATTTTCCATTTTTTTAACACAGAAAATATACTTTTTAATTCTCTCTCTCCTTCCTTCAGAGACTTTACTTTATTATTTAACTTAAAATTTGTTTCTATAACTATGTAAATTAGGCCTGGTTCTTCCTCCCAGCCCCATGCTCCCAGAAATGACTCAGACTCAAATATATTTACAAATACCTTGGCCATATTGCTAGGCTTTTCTCTGACTAGATCATAACTAAAATAACCCATTTATTCTAACCTACATTCTGCCATAAGCTTGGTTCCCTATGCTCACAACTTCCCTGTGAATCTCCCCCACCTGGCTCTATCCCAGAATGCTTTCTTCCTCCTGGATGTCCCACCTTCTATTTTTACCCTTTTCTATAGGCCAGAGGTGTTTTAATTGACAGGTGATGCATTCATACAATACGCAAAATATTCTCTAAACTTATAACTGTCTCTATCTAGTTTCTTTCCTTTCTTTAGCACCTAGGCACATTTAAAAACATTTCTATTCATCTCTCTTTTTACTGCTTTCAAACTTACAGGTTTGTCTCTGTAACCAAGCTTACTACAGGGATGTGGACATTTTCAAAATCACTACCAGTTCAGAGGTTTGGAACTTGAGCTTCTCAGACTCACCAAGGCTCCGGGAAGCTTATCCCAGCTTTCACAGCCTCCAGCCAGTTCTCAGCTTTTCATTGGTTTCTGTCACCTGCCACTCACAGAGCAGGGCGTGGCTGACTGCTGCGTATGCCTGGGTCCTCATGCCTGAATCTAGTGCCTAAGCTTGGAGTACATGCCAGTTCCTGCCCCACGTTTGGTATGCCAATTATAGCGGGACTTTTCAGACTTACCAACGGTTTAAATAATGACTCAAAGACTTAATATTTAAAAGCTTAGGCATTAAGCGGGGCAGACTCTCAGCTGGCTCATCTAAATTAACCTGACTAATTCTGGCGCCACATCCTGCCACATGGCCGGCTCTACTTCTTAGCTGCTGTTCACATCTGTCCTCCGTGTCCCGAGGGCAAATCTTTTGCTTCTGCCTTTTTCTTCCAGAGATCCTTTCTCTGCACAGAAGCTCCACTTTCTCTTCCCGCCTTAGCTAATGGCCATCATCTCTTTATTAAAGCCAATCAAATACAATTTTACATTGTCTTAGGCAGATACCAGGGATGGGCCATAGCTCTCTGCTGGTACGGAAATAAGAATTGAGTATACAGAGACACAGCTTCACACAGTACACCCCAACAATGAATACATTTCAATAAGAAGAGGCTTTTAAATTAGGTCCTGGTGGCCAAAGCTGGTGCCAGGATTGCATCTGAGAGTACTCCAAAGATGCAGCCCCTAACCGTATCAGCCAGAGCTTATAAAGGGAAAACCAACAAAGTTATAATTGTAGGTCTTGCAATTGTCTTTTTGATCAGGGTAAGCAAGTTTGATTACAAAAGCAGAAATACTAGTTAGTCTT
This sequence comes from Grammomys surdaster, assembly GCF_004785775.1. NCBI lineage: Eukaryota > Metazoa > Chordata > Mammalia > Rodentia > Muridae > Grammomys > Grammomys surdaster. Next base: position 2,087,888 of record NW_021604749.1, on the reverse strand, counting down.
ATGACCTACTATCTGTTAAGAACAGCTAATGTTACAAGCTCAGTGAATTTTAAGAATAGTCTTAAATATCTGGGAAATAGGCTGTTAGGGAACAATCTGTATATGATACGGGCTTCCATTTTTGAGATTTTTTTTTTTTTTTTGGTCTCTCAAGCATGATAAGCTTAAATGTTAAATGTAATGCTAACCATCACATAGGCTGACCTGGAACCCAGAGATCCGTCTACCTCTGCCTCCGCAGTGCTGGGATTAAAGGCGTGCGCCACCACCGCCTGCCTGTTGCTTGTTTTTCTGTTTCTTTGAGAGATATTTTCTAAAACATACCAATGAGCCAGAGTTCATTTAATTATCTTGTTTACACATCATGCTCCTTCACACCCAATGCATTTTAAATAGAAAAATGTTGGGAAATATGCTTACTGCTGTCAGTATGTGGTGACCTGGAGATGAGTCCCTAGACCAGAGGACTCAGGAGCTGGCTTTAGCCCTCACTGATCATTCAGTTCATGCCGTTATCACTCTTTCCTTTGTATTATCCTCATGCTTAAAGACTTCTTATCCATCTTTTAAATATCTTACTTACTGAGCTTCACCGTATGCCCACAAAATGTTCCCCACACACTCTCTCAGTAGCTTTCACCCTGCAACTAAAAGGAAGCCTCAAAGCTTTCACCCCAGGCCAGTTACAGGTTTTTACGTGTATCCTCTATTTCCTGCTGTCCCCTTTCTTGTATGCGATGTAGCCCCCTACTGTTTTTGCTACTTCATGTTTGCACAGCAGACCTGGCAATGGGACCAGTCATTGTCACCCCGAAGCTCTCATTGGCCCACTCGGTCTCTACTCCTCCTTCCTCCTCAACCCTCCTGGAGAATCTCTCACGTTTACTCTGTAACCAAATCAGCTCCTTACAGCCCTCTGAGAATTATTTTCCAGGACTCTTCAGGAATACAGCACATTGCCTGAGTCGTTAAGACTCTCCCCATGCTACATGACTGGAGGATCCCTTCTTCAGTGGCTCCAGAACTACCCCTCTGACACAGATCCTCCTCCACAGAAGACAGCTGGTAAATACAAATAAAAAATGAGCAGCATTCATATTCTCTCATAGTTAAGGGTACTAGCTGAAACTACACTCTCAGCATCCCTTGTGTAGGGTGTCATTCCGCTTCTACATCTCATATTCTTCCTAATGCCATCTGCATACCACCAAGAGAAAAAAAAAAACCAGAATTCCAGTTCTGCCTAAAGTCAGACCAAGTCTCTCTTACTGCCTTCCGTCTATCTCTACAGGAGGAAAGCAAGTCAGACCGAACCTCTGCCTTCCGTCCCTCTACAGCAGGAATGCATGGTGCTGGGGGAGTAGCTGAAACTTACTGTTAGGCCTAAGGTTTTGAGACAAAGGCCAAGATGGCATGGATCAAAGGCTGCCCACCCCTATCCCTGCCTCTTCTGACCAGGATCCCATGCTTGCGAAAGTCCAAAGCTGGACACTTAGTTCCGGATTCCAAAGTGACCACTATTTGCTTATAGGAGATTCCACCAGGCTCCTCCCAGGGACTTAGCAATGGCTTGCATCATCACTGTAGCCATTACCTGCCTGTGTGGCATATTAAAGGACTCTGCCACCCCAGCTCTCTCTGCCTTTTTCTCTCTTTCTATTCCCATGTATTCCTGGCCAGTCTCTCATTCTCCCTCTCTTTCTCTTTCTCCCTATCTATCTCCCTCTCTTTTCTCCCTCCCTCCCTCCCTCCCTCCCTCCCTCCCTTTTATTTCTGTCCTTCTCTGTCCCCCTTCTTTGCCCTCATGGCTCTGCTCCCATCTGTTTGCCTCTACACCTTTTCTCCCTCCCCTTCCCCCAAACAAACTTCCTTTATACCAGGTCTGTGGAATGGAGTGATATCTCAGGGGATACCTTGGCATGGGCATGCCAGGCAACCTCCTGCTGTTACATTATATAACAACCAGTGGACCTAAGACCACTTTATAGGGTCCTAAATACTGAATGAGGCTACAATCCCAATGCCTCATCATCACACAACTCCCTCCCCCTTTAAAAACCCCTCCCCAGCCCAGGCTAGCGACTTCACTGACCCCCTCCTGTAAGGTTGGTGAAGCTGTCTAAGTGCTGCCCCCAATAAACCTACCTTTATATTTTAATTTGGCTCAATTCAATTTATTGGAGAATGAAATTTAATGGATTGGAGAAGCCATTCATTTATGTTCTGATCCACAGGCAGGGAGATAGAATGAAGGGCTCTGGTAGGCCCACACATGGGGCCTGTAGCAGCCCGCTTCCCTCCCCTCTTTGTTTTCTCTCTTTCTCTGTCTCTCTGTCTCTGGTCTCTGTCTCTCTGCCTCTCTCCCTCTCTGGAATTTAGGATAGATTTTTAGAATGAAAGTAAAGAACTTCTCTAAGCATTTTAACAATACACCACAAGAACAAGTGTGCAAAAGAAAATAAAGCATCTAAGGAAAAGTAAAAATAAAAAACGTGCTTTTTAGACCCTAGCTACCCCAACCTGTCCTCTCCAGAGCCTAGCTACCCCAACCTGTCCTCTCTAGAGCCTAGCCACCCCAGCCAGTCCTCTCCAGAGCCTAGCCACCCCAACCTGTCCTCTCCAGAGCCTAGC
>NW_021604749.1:2041862-2085247 GCF_004785775.1 Grammomys surdaster | reverse complement strand
ACCCCAACCTGTCCTCTCCAGAGCCTAGCCACCCCAACCTGTCCTCTCCAGAGCCTAGCCACCCCAACCTGTCCTCTCCAGAGCCTAGCTACCCCAACCTGTCCTCTCCAGAGCCTAGCCACCCCAGCCGGTCCTCTTCTCCCGTTCTTTCCTTTCCATTCTACTTATTATTTTTTAGACAGTCCCCTAGTCTGACTCTTTTTATATATTTGCCACGGCCATACTCAGGCTTGATGACTTCTCCTGTGCCCCTACCCAACACTGTGCAACATTTGTCCTGAATTATCAGGAATAAGGGTCCTGGAAGACAAGGTGTTGAGGTGAGGAGGAGGACTGGACATGAGAAATAAAGATGATGAAACAAAAGCTGGGACCAGGGGCCTCGCACAAGATGATGTCTTATGCCAAGCAAGTTTATTTAGAGATATAGCATTTTCATAGTGTTTGGAGGGGAGAAATGGCCGAGGTCACATAGTTAAATCACCCAATGCTGACACAGAGGACACAGGATGTCACACCTGCTAATTCCCATGTCATCATCAAAGGAATGTTCGATTTTCAACTGTTTTGTTTTTGGTTGTATTGTGCTGGGGATTGAACCTAGGGCCTTGATGTTGCTAGCCAAATACTCAACGACTGAGCAACATTCCCACTTTTGGGGGGTGGGGGCTTTACTTCTAAATACTTTAATACTTAATGTATTTAATTTAAGTTCTTTAATAACATCCTTAAAAAAACAAGCATTGTTTTATACTTTGTACACCCTTGTAGACAGTCTGTCTTACAGTTAATAAGGAAAAAATACTGTTTGAAAAAAAAAAAGACAAACAAAAAAAAAACAAGCCAGGAACCTCTCTGTTCCTGACTATGAAGGCAGTGCCTGAAGAACTGTTACTTCTTTATCTTTCCTGGGTGATCTGCTCTCAAGTTCTCCTTCTGCAGGATCCATTGTCCCATATGCTGCCTTCACATCAGCATTGCAATTGCATACATGTACCCCAGTGTGCCCTGCCCCCACGAGTCACTGGAGAATGCTGAAGGAGGTAGGATGGTGCAGCTCTCCAGTCAGCCTCAGGGGTCAGTGGCCTCATCACAAGCTTGTTAACATATATCCTAGTATTCCCTCACAATCCTTAACTGTCCATCTTTTCTCTTTTTCAAATACATGGAAATGAGAAACCTTGCAAGTTTAAACATAGTATTTAGACAGTAAACTATGTATCTCTGAATGAAAGAGCGTATCTCAAGTCTTTGGTTTATGTCCCAAATTGTTTGTTTTTTTTTTGGGGGGGGCAGGGTATTAATTACTATGTAGCCCTGGTTGTCTTGGAACTCAATATGCAAACCATAGCTTGAATTCACAGAGATCTGCCTGCCTCTGTCTCCTGAATGCTGAGATTAAAAGTACGAGCCACCACACTTGTGTATAAAATAGTTTTGAATAGAAGGTCACTCAGTGTCTTCAGAAAAAATGTCTTTTAGAGTTTAAAAAAATAATGTTTTCATTATTAATTTTCCTTTTAATGAAGAAAACCATTGACTAGAACTACATAGCCATATCTTATTAATATTTGTTATATTTACAAAACCTTTAGTGCAATTTATATATACTTTGTTTGTTTGTGTCAAAGCCTCATGTCATGCAGGGTGGCCTTGAACCCTTTATAGCCGAGGGTGATCTTAAACTCCTGATCCTTATTTCTACCTTCTCAGTGCTGAGGTCATAGTGTGTGCCATGGCTCCCCATTGCTCCTTTTCTTTGAGATTCAGTGTTTTAAAAGCTATTATTTAGTACTTCATTTCTTCTTGGCTTATTTTGATCTTTGGAGTATTTTAAAAATTATAAATCAATGACTGAATTTCAAACACATAGAGACTTTATAATATTTGTTGATATTTTGTTATTTTGAACTCATTGTTTGGATGTTACGGTTTTCTTAGTGTGGGGTTCTCTGCAAACACCATGGCCAGCAGTGTCCACCTGCAAGAGGCAAGAAGGAAGTTTAGTAGCCACTCAGTAGCCAGTGTTAGTTCAAACTTCAAGAGGCTGACCTAAAGTAGTTTGGTTTTGGCATATGTGAACATAGCACAATTTTGAAAAAGTTTCCTGGTGATAATTAACTTGTTTGTTTGTTTGTTTGTTTTGTTTTTTTAAAAACAATTTATTGCATCATATTTGGCACCTTATGTTTGACGATAATTAACTTAATGCTGTGAACACAACAAATCTTAAGGTGTGACTACATAGAAATTCTTGTAAAATACAATGACATCTTCTATAAAGATAGATTCTACAGATTAACTGAGAAAACAGGCTCAAGATAAAGATCTGGGGCAACCAGTGTGGCCTGGCTATACAGATACCAAAGAAGTCACAAGGCCATAAAACACGCCCATTCCTAGTCTTCTGGGCAGAAAACCTCTTCCTCTGAAGCCTCAACTCTGTGTGTTTAACATTCCTGTTTCCCCTGGTGCTTATCTGTGAGCACAAGGACCTACATTTCTCCTACACCCCAGCATTGTACTTGTCAGAAAGTATCGACTGAATTAATGTTTGCATACGTTCATTAAAATTATATTAAAATCAGGGAAATGTGTATCTGTTATAATTTTCTCTTCTGCTTTCTGCATGTGCTTGTTTATGTACTTATGTGTGTGGGTGAGTACATATATGTACACAGGTACATACGTGGAAGCAGAGGTTGCTATGTTCTTCAATCATTTCCCACATTATTTGCAGAGGCAGAGTCACTTACTGATCTCAGAACTCATCAATTCAGCTTAGCTAGCTAGCTTGTTCTAGAGATCCTCTGTCTCCATCTCTAACAATGCTGAGTTGATAGGTGGGCCTCTACTCATGTCTGGATTGCATATGGGTCCTGGGATCTGAACTCTGGTCTTCATTGCTTTTCCCACTATGCCATCTCTTCAGACCGTCCTTTATTTTTTATTTTTTTTATTTTCAGCACGTTTGGGAATGGAACCCAGACCTTGCCCACACTAGGTAAGCTCTCTACCATTAAGTTCTATCATAGGTCCTTGCAATTTTTTTTGACAAACTGGGCAATGCTGAAAGAATACAGTTTGCAAACCATAAACAATATAGAGCAGAAGGGCCTGTGCAGACTTGTACTGCTGAGAGTCTATCTACAGAATTCTTAAGGATCAAGCCTTCCTGGTAGTGCAGAAGTACTGTTTTCTAGGCATGTTTGTGTATAGCTCAAAGTTACAGAGATTAGAGGACAGGAATGCCTGACTTCCATGTTCCAAGACTGAGATTTGCTGTCATCTATTGCCTGGGTAGCAATTCACTCTATTGTCAGTTCTGATCAGTTTTAGCCTGAAGCAGTTATGGTTCCCAAGTTGGAAGAGTGAGTCCCTTCTTTTACAAGAGGATCCCTTCCGTTGTTTTTAGTTACTGTCTGCTTAGCAAGGGGTGGGCTGTGCTGCATAAGGAGGTGGGAAGGCAGCAAGCCCATAGGGAAGAAACTCAGCCATAATTTAGAGAAGGGAGGAGTTTTGTTTGTTTTTTTTTCTGGTGTCAGTAAGAACTTCACCATGGTACTGGCACCCTAAACTCCCACCTGATAACTCAGCTGATAGAGGAGAAGGAGACCTCTAGCTAAACCAACCTGGGACTGTGGGCTCATCATGAGTGGCAGAGTGGCAGGCCGACTACATGGTGAGTTTGCTGTTGGTGTGTCTGTGGTGCATGCCCTTGGCAGGTAGGATGTGGATGGAATGGGATGGAAGAGGGAAACTTCTGTAGCTCCTGCCATCCCTGATAGTTGGATGGGGCACCACTTACTGTGGTTATAGCTTGCCAGGTCTATGAGAGTGTTGCAAAGTGCAGATATATGGCCTGATTCCTTAGGTGTGCACTGAAGACCTACCGAGTGCAAACTTGCCTTGACTGCATCCCTCTTGGTGCCTTGCTCCTTCACCCATGATGTTGGAACTAGAGGGAAAGTTGAGAAAAAAAAAACCCTCCAGCTTTGTCCCATCCAGGCATCTTTAACAAAGTTTTTGCAGTGGCAGGGAGGGACAGTTTTCATTTCATGGTAACAGTCTAAAGGTTTTAGTTCTGTAGCTTGGGAATGTAAGATAAGGGGCTGGCTGGTTCAGCTCTAGGATAACTTCCTGTTCTGTCATCATGGCAGAGAGAGGTCTCTCTCCTGGTTCACATAGTAGCTCTAGTCAATGGCTCTAATCCCATTCAGAGTCCTGCAACCTTATACCCTAATCATCCCTCAAAGACCTTACTTCCAAATGCTGGGAGGATGAAGAATTCTGTACTTAGTACATCACCAAGCATGTTAATAGATGGAAAAAAGTAACGTTCTTAAGAGGACAATGTATCCAAACTGATGTACAGACTTGGTGTGATTCTTATCAGAATCCTAGGACACTTCTATGTAGAAATTGATAAGCTGGAGCCGCTGAGATGCTTTTCTTGTCTTTCTCTGGCTCTGATCCAGGTGCCAATGTCACCTGCAGGAACACTTAACTCTAGAAGTGAGCTTGTGGCTCAGCCTAGATCTTTGCACAGCCACTTTTCCTGTCTGTGCTTCGTGTCCTTCAGTGTCCGCCACAAGTGGGCAGCCCCTGGACTTGTAGCTCATCTTCTTTTTTTTTTTTCCTTTTATTGAAAATAGATTATTTTCTCACATAGTAACCTGATTGTCAGGAGCCATCATAGGAGAAGCTGAAAACGAGCAGGTGATCTTCATGAGATGGGCCTGCCTTGGATTAAAATCTAGGATGGATTTGCTCCAGTTGGCAAGGCCCAGGATAAATCCATTTTAGGGAAGATTCCTGATATTAATATATGCTTTTCCTATTATTATTAAACATATATAATAATCACTAGATATTAGCCCACCCCTTTGAGCAGATCTCTGCAGACCTATGAAGATGTGCTGTCTTGTAGTGATGTTATATAGACAAATAGATAATAATTCTATATAATTCCTGATTTGATTCAAATAATTTTAGGAAGAAGGTTTTTAGAGATGATCTTAGTTGCTAGAAAGATGTAATAAAGTTAGAATCAAGAATAGAATGTGCCAACTCTTTTTTTTTTTTTCCGAGACAGAGTTTCTCTGTATAGCCCTGGCTGTCCCGGAACACACTCTGTAGACCAGGCTGGCCTCGAACTCAGAAATCCACCTGCCTCTGCCTCCCAAGTGCTGGAATTAAAGGCGTGTGCCACCACTGCCCAGCAAATGTGCCCACTCTTCAGTTAGTAAGTAAAGGCTGCATTATAAGAAATACAGTGAGCTTTCATAAGTACATTAAAAAGAGAAATAGAGGTGGGACAATTTTGTGTTCAAGGAAAAACATTTAGGTCTATGGAGAAAGTCATAGGTGTGCACTATAAGGCAAGGCCATGCAAAAACTGTTGCTTTGAACTTTTAATGAATATATTATAATGAAACACTGCTTTGAATTTAATATCAACATCCTTCTGTAACTTCCATTTTATGTAATATTTTATCTCTGAGGTAATTTTCTAAAGAACTTTTTATCTAAGAAGGTATAAAAATACCAGAGAAAAGAAATAAAGTTGGTTGAAGGGTTTGGCTTGGGAAATTCTGTCCCATCCATCCTTCCATCCATCCATCCATCCATCCATCCATCCATCCATCCATCCAAATGTATATGTCTGTTTGTCTATGTTTGTGTGTAGGGTATATGTGTATACATGTAAGCATGCATAAATACTTATGGAGTTGATTGTGACAGACTGTCTGCCCTGGCCAGAGTGTAGTTGTATGAATGTTTGGATGTATATATGTCTGTGTATATTGCCTGTATACAGCATCTTAATTCTTTTCCTTTCCTTTCTCTCTAGTTCACAAAGAGTTAACCAGCTGAGCCAGCGAGGCTTCTTGCTGATTCACCAGAGAAAGGAGCACCAGCAATAAAGTTCTTAATTCCCAGCTGCTAAATAGTATGTGGTTATTGCCAGATATTAGCCTTATTAAAGCACAAGTAATAAAGAGTTAAGTTTTTACCATTTAATGAAGCACAGAACAGTAGGAAAGAGTTAAGTTTCCCTAGTGTGTATTTAAGTATAAAGAGTTAAATGAAGCATGGAGGGTTATAATATTTAATAAAGTACAGAGTTAAAGAGAAAAGAAGCCAGCATTTTTTAACCATAGAATAAGCAAGAACGTTTTTAGTTTACCTGATCAGTAAACCCTTACCCAGACTGACCAACAGGAAGCAAAGCCTCATTCTAGAAGAAGCAGCTATTCAGAAGCTCAAAGACCCACTTGACTATTCTTTAAAAGCATATATTCCACTAAGTGGAAAATTTAGAGTAGTGGATAGGTTTATTGGTAAATATGATCTACCAGTGTTAAACCCAATGAGATAGACAATTTAAATGGATCTGTTCAGGAGAAATGAGACTGATGACAAGAATAATATCTCTAAATAATAGTATCTAATCACAATTATAGTAACATCTGCAAATGTAGCACTGTTTAGGCCCTGATGAATCCAGATCGTCAGCTCATACCGATCCTTCTGAATCCAGCCATAAATAGGAAAGGATGGATGATCACCAAATGCTCTTATAAAACCAGCTTTAGTATCATACCCAAAACAGATAAAGATATAAAAAAAAGAAAAAATTAAAAACAAGACCTTTTATTTACTTGTTGTGTTTGGGCACACCCATGGATGTGGAGGTCAGAAAAGAAAATTATTGTCCAGTTTCCATGCTGAATATAGAAGCAACTATATTTTTTAATTTACAAATATTGTTTAATAAGTATCTTTATTATTGAAAGATTCTTTTCTCAGACAATATATACTGATTACAATTTTTTCTCTTTCTGCTACTCCTAGTTCCTCTCCTCCCCATATCTGGGGAGTATTTCTCAAAATACTTGTGTGATGGTTATTCTTGGTTGTCTATTTCACTAATCTGGAATTAGCTAAAACCCAAGTGGCTGGGTATACATACCTGTGAAGGGTTTGTTTGTTTGTTTGTTTGTTTGTTTGTTTGTTGAGACAGGGTTTCTCTGTGTAGCCCTGGCTGTCCTGGAACTCACTCTGTAGACCATGCTGGCCTCGAACTCAGAAATTTGCCTGCCTCTGCCTCCCAAGTGCTGGCATTAAAGGCGTGAGCCACCACCGCCCGGCCGAAGGCTTTTTTATGAATAAAATAATTTGAATGGGAAAGACCTACTTGTAATCTAGCTCGTTTGAGGTGGAAAAATGTACCTTTGATCTGGATCATATCTTCGTCCTATTGAAAGGATGTGGAAGAAGGAAGCTTGTTCTTTCTTTGCTGCTTGCTCTCACTGGCAAATCCATTCCTTCACTGTTATTAGAGCCTACTTAGGGAGTTCCAGCGTGTGTTAAAGACCAGATGAGACATCTAGCCTCATAGACTGAACAACTACTGGATTCTTGTACTTTTCTTTAGCAGACAACCATTGTTGGACTAACTGGACCATACCTTACAGCCGTTCTGATAAATCTTCTATATGTATACATTTCATTCTATAAATTCTTTTCCTCTTAAGAATCCTGACTAATACAGATTTTGGTACCAGTTATTGTTCCAGAGCAACAGAAGTATAAAGATAAATTGTTTAAGTATGTGGAATAGGCTTTCAAATCTGCCAGCACCTATAGTTACTAACATCTCTCTGGTTATTGAAACCTCTTCTAGAAGCTTGGAGTATATTGAAAGCCCGTGGTGTGAACTACTTTACAGACTTAAGGAGACACATACATTTAATTATTCTGATTTACCAATTGTGAGAGGCAACAGATTTTGTGATTGCATGAAACCTGAGACAGTGTGTGGAAAAATGAAAAAATGGTGATGCTGATTGGTTGCTCTTAGCATCTCTGGATAAATGATAAGGAAAAAACATGCACTTCCTGACAAAATTAACAACAATAAGCTCACTAATAAAATTCACTGACTCCAGATGCGCATAAACAGTCTAAAGGTTTCTAAGTGCGCCCTGGAAGAGACTCCCCTCTGGCGGCCATGGAGCCCAAGTTGCAGAAAGTCAAATTTGGCTGAATTACCAAAAAAAAAAAAAAAATCTATTACTGATTTACAAAGAAAACTTAGCTTCAGAGGTGTCAGCTGGTGGGTAAAGTAAGAGTTTTCATTGATAAGGAATGGGATCCTGTAACTTGGAATGGAGATGTGTGGGAGGGCCCGACTGAAGCTAAGAACATCTCTCCACCCTCAGCTAAAGATACACTCATACCCCCCACCCCTGAGATATATTGCCTTTTCACCTTTGACTGAGGAAATTAATCCTTCATTGCCTGCTAAACCAGCAGTGACCTTCTCTGGAGGAAGTGGCAAGCAAGACAATACTTCAGGGCCCACCAATAGTCACCTCTAAAAGTATAGTCAGACTAAAGGCTACACAGGTTCCTAGGAGGGAGGTAGAAACTGTAGTCTACGAAGATGCATACTATATACTAAACAGCTAACTGAATTTGCCAATTCATTCAAACCGAAGTCTGGGGAATATGGGTAGGAATGGATCTTAAGGGTGTGGGATAATGGTGGAAGGAACATGAAACTGAATCAGGCTGAGTTTATTGATATGGGCCCACTGAGTAGAGATTCTAAGTTTACTTTGGATGCTTATATAGTTAACAATGGTGTCAAATGTTTGTTTGAATGGTTGGCTGAAGCATTTGTCAAAAGGTGGCCTACTGAAAAGGAGTTATAGATGCCTGATATCCCTTGGTTTACTGTTGAAGGAGTTTTAAGACTCAGGGAGATTGCAATGCTAGAGTGGGTATGCTGTGTGAAACCTAATCCTCCATGTATGGGAAGGCCCAGAAGCCATGCCCTTCACTAATCATATAAGATGCAAAATGGTGAGAGGGGTACCAGCACATTCGAGGAGCTTTGTCATCCCCTTTCCCCGTCCCAGACCTTGGGGTTGTATCTCTAGTCTCCTACCCGCCAAATAACCCGCCTCCCATCCTTTCAGCACCAGCGTTGAGTATCTCTTTCTACTGAAGGCTTCTTGGCTCTCCCTCAAAGGCAGATCCACTAAAAGCTCACTCCCCTGGGGTCCTAGGCCTGAGTGCAGTCCCCAACACGGCCATTATCACCCAGTATGGTAATGATTCATATGTGGGTCTGTCTCCTTTGTGCTGGGAGTGTCTCTGGGGCTGAAGCTGAGACTCACAAGGTGTTGGCTCTTTTACAGAGTTAAACATTCCAAATCAATATCTGTTAACTGGATGTATGAATGCATGGAGAAATAAGTGAATGGCTCGCTCAGGGACAGTGCTGGCTCTTGGGTGTAACAGCTACATGCTTGCTCAGTGAAGAAGAAAAGTTACGCTTATAACTTTGTTTTGGCTTTCTCATTGACATACACTATGTCATTAGCCATGCGCTGTATTTGCTTTTAGCAGATCATTATTTAGTGATGTGTTTATAGTCAGTACTTACTGTGTGCTGGACACTATATGAATTGCTGGAGAAAAGGTGGGAAGCACTGTGCATGCATCTATGGAATGGTTTCACCTTTGGAGTGCTTCCGATGCCTCACCATTCAGGATTTGTTTTGTTTCCCCCTTGTATATTGGGTGTGTGTCCTGTGTGCATATGTGTTTGTATGTGTAGGCATGCACATGCCACTGCCAGGGTGTCGTTCTAGGACAACATCAAGTGTCGTTCCTTGCCTTCCTTCTTGTTTGTTTTTTTTAATAATTTATTTTTTTCAAATTGTAATATTTACTCATTCACACAGGGGTTATAAACACAAAAAGGCAGGACGTGGGGAAGGGGAGGACACTGGAGCATGGGTGTTCAAGGGGAATACAGATATCTTTCAGGGGTATTGTCTGGGTGAGGGTTCAGGGGACAGGTCACTATGACTCTGCCTATGATTCACTTGTCCTTATCTAAGTTGGTATTGTCTGCCAAGGTTACCTATTTACAAGGTCTATGACTACTCAGGCTGGTAAATTGTGCCTTCCTTCTTGTTTAAGACAAGACATCTTTGACTGGTATGGATGATGAGGTGCCTGAAAGCTTCCGAGGGATTCTCCCATCTTCGTCTCCTATCTCACTGTGGCTTGGAGTATAGACTCATTCCATTCCATTCAACTTGTGGCGTGAATGCTGGAGATCCAAACTCAGGTTCTCATGCTTGCATGACTGTGCTTACCCACTGAGCCATCTCCCCAGACCCACACCTCAGGCTTTTGTTTATTCTGTTTAATTATCAGGGTGGTTATAAACTCTTTTGAGTCAGAGGCACTTTTGAAAATCCCATAAAAGCTTTGGAATCCCTCCTGAAATTGCTAAACATCTAAACCTCTCTGTGGATTCTTACTTGGAAATAGTAGGGCTAAGGAGGCCAGGTAGCTGTGTGGCTCTTGGACTGTGACAATGGCTTTGTACTGGGTACCATTTTGGTCTATGGTACCTGCAACATGAATGATGGGGCCTAAACAGTAGACTCTGGTTCTCTGGGCCCAGAAATCCCCTTGCTCGATAAAGAGCCTACAGTCAGAGGGGTTGCCTGTGCCATGTGCAGGCAGAGGAAGAATTTCTGTCCTCACTGCTTTCCCAGAGTGCTCCCGTGGTCCTGCTGGGGCATAAGTTCCTGCTGGCTGGAGCAGAGGGGCTGAGGTCTCTCCTATCGTGAGGGTCAGTGCCTGGAGACTCTGTCCACATCCATTGCGTCTCTATGGAATCATACCTTGTTGTGCCCTGCACCTGTGTGGTGGAGTCTGATGACCTTAACTTGACTTTTTTTTTTTGCTATCACCTGGCAGCGGGTGGCTGGGTTGATGGCTAGAGTTTTACAGGATTGGGTATAGGGCTGGTCCAGGAGAAGTACCTGATAATGCATTTTGTGGACCTTGTGAATCTACCTGCCTGGGTTTCTCCTCAAGAGTGCCATTACAGAGTGTGGGGCAGTTAGGAAAAGTTCCTGACCCAAAGTCAGTTTGTCAGCTTTTATTCGCAAAGCTATAGTGGCATCTGCCCACAAACAAGCTGGCTAACCAGCAGAAACAAGATCAAGTATTTTGGACAGATAGGCCACTGGCTTTTTTTTTTTTAGGGTCCCAGTGCCTGGGCAAGGACCCCCTTTATTAGATGAACTGTCTCCTGAACTGCCAGTTTGAAGCCTGTCATGGAGTTGGCCTATCTCAGTCCTCTCAGTTTAGGGACTTAGTTCTTTTCTGATGTCTTCAGATCCAGATGTAGAACTCTCAGTTACCTCTCTAGCACCATGTCTGCCTGCATGCTACCGTATTTCCTGCCATGATGATAATGGACTAAACTTCTGAACTGTAAGCCAGCCCCAGTGAAATATTTTCCTTCATAAGAGTTGCTTTGGTCATGGTATCTCTTTATAGAAATAGAAACCCTAACTAAGGCATCAGGCAATGGTCTGAAATATTTTGAAGTATTTTTCAATGTCCAGGTAGTCAAGCATGAGGAGAAATGAGTTCTGAGATTTTTCTTTTTAGGTGACAAGTTCACGGAACAGTGTAAGGTGTAACTTTAATGTTTTCAAAACCTATTTTTAATGATGGATCTTAAATGTTTTAACCTCCCTTTTAGCCCACCACCAACCAGAGGAAATGGGACAGAAAAGATACAGGGGAAGTAGACCTGTTTAGAAATGGTTCTTTGAAGTAACTCCTGTCTGTTGTATGGAAATCGGCAGTTCAGTTCACAGGTTAGCAGTGGCAGCTCCAGTCACTCATAAACCCTGCATGGATATAACATCAGTCCAGTTCAGTAGAGTTAGGATAGCAAATACGAATCAGCAGTGGTGGCACTACCTAGCAGAGACAGTCAGGCCCTAGACTCTGCTCAAGAAGGAGGGACCAGGAGGGATGCCAGAAGTTCTTGGCTGTGCCTCTCTCACCGAAGTGAAGATCAGTGAAGACTTGAGACCCACAAGTGTTGCACAGTTAGCTCTATAAGCAAGTCAAGTTCAGCCTCCATCACTGTCTGTCGAGTCCTTTTTATATTTTCTCCAAATATCACGTGTCCTCCTTGCATCTTGCCTCAGCATGTATATGTGTCTGTCTTAGTTGACATCACTCTGCCAATCAGCCCGAGTCCACAGAAGTGGCAAGAAACTGCAGCACACCACTAGAAGATTTTTTGGTGCATTTCTCTCTGTAGAGTCCCAACAAATGGAGCTCAGCTGTGCAATGTAAGGTGAACCAATACATACATGTCCTTAGCAAAGAATCCTTCATCCCTTATCCTTTCGTGTGCCTGCTTTAGCAGAACATTCTTTTACCTGTGTATGTTACAGTGAAAAGTTCCTTTACACGTCTGCCTTAGTCTTTTACCCGTGTCCACTTCAGGAAAACACTCCTTCACATGTTTGCCCCAGCAAAACACCATCCAACACAACTGACTTTCCAAAGAACTAAAGTTTTCACTTTAGTAAGGCATTTAGCCAGTTCAGGCCCAACACTGTTAGTATTCGAATTCTTCCCTACAGCAATATCTACTATCCATTGCTGTTTTCCCAGGACCCCAAATCATACTATGACTTGATTTCTCTTGGATTATACTCAGTGCCATCTTTGTTGAAATTGAGCAGGGGCTCAGAACAGCAGATTGCTCTAAGATGGTTCTGCAGCTGGGTTTCCCAAGGACAGATTCCTCAGCAATCTGAATTGCTTAGTTGTTACCTTGAATTTGGGGGGGGGTGGTCTTTTTGGTGTCTTGGCCAGTGTATTATGTATGGCCAGTTCAGCTGAGATGGCCTCCAGCAATTGAATGATTTTATGCTTATATTTTAATAGTCTTTCCTTCTGAGGTGAGTAAGCCTCTCTGTCTGTAAATCTGTGTTAACATGAGCTGTAGCAAAGGCATGCTGGCTATGTAGATGTTCACCCCATCACAAGGCCTGCACCGGAGTGATTATTTTTGGTTTTTTTTGGGCAGATGGGCCTCTAGGCAGGACTAGTGCCCAGATGACTTCTTTTTGACTTGAGTCCACCATAACTGGTCCCTTCTTAGGTGAAGCTACTGCCATCTGTGTAAAGACCCACATCTCTGGTGGTCAGAAGGATGTCTGTCAGGTCAGATGATATCCAACATTTCCAGGCAGTCATGGATCGGCATCAAGGTCATTGTCTAGTAACAGATGGTGAGGTTAATGGACAAGGATTTATCAAAGGTCACTCTGTTCTTATCTAGGAGAAGGGGCCGATACTGAGCAGATAGGGGCGGGCTCGGATCTTACCTGGACTACAACAGTGGCACATGTTTGGCCAAGCCATGGGAACTGTCTTCTCTGTCCATACCATGGGAACTTCTTAGATTCATGTTTCCCATTTAACTGCTGGAGGATGAGTCAAAATTTGGAGGAGCAGATATTCCTCACTTATTGGGCAGATTATTGTTCAAGACTTTTGTAGGACATACTAACTGTAAGTTGGGGGCACTCCTGAGAATGAACTCATAGCCTGAAGTTTGCTCAGAAGATCTCACACCAATAATGGGAAGGGGCATTCAGGGAAGATAGTAGAGAAATTGTCAATAAAGGTTACAGTTCTTTGATCCTAGTTCACGGTCTGTTTAGTGGTTCATTTGTATTATTTTACATCCACTTGTATCTTTATTGTTTGACTGGTGGGGGGTTCTTGTGGCTCTTGCAGGACTCAGTAGGTAGCCCCAGTGTCAAACAGGTAGTTTATAGGTTGCCCACCAAACATTAACAGTTCCCAGGGATTGCCTCATTCTCTCTTCAGTAGTTAAAAAAAAAAAAAAAAAAAAGAAGGTGCAGAGAATCTGTTGAATGTCATCCTAAGTGGCGAGGTGACTGAAAAAGAAAGAATCATCTAGAGAAATGAGGGAGTCAGGAATGAAACTGAAAGGGGGAGGGAGTTACGGTTGTAGAGGCCTGTAGTGGAGAAGAGAATATAAAGATAAGTTTCATCAGGATATTACGTCAAGGGCCAAGGACAGAGACACATGTTTTCTCTGAGTCAGGGTTCCAGAACTCAGGAGGGCCTATTGGCCAGAAAGGAGAATACCAGAGCAGAGAGGCCATGTAGAATTCCCTAGTGGATATCCAGAGGGGAAGAGACTGGGGAAGACCTGGAAGAGATTGGCAATGGAGCAGGAAAAGAAGAAACAAGAGGAGGTGTGGTGAAACCTGGTGTACAAATATCCTGTGAGAGGGTAAGAGGACAAAAGAAATAGGGAGACAGAGCTGGGGGTGTGGGTGGCTGGGAAAAGATGGGAGGCAGAGGAGAGGAAATGGAGAGCAACGAGTGGCTAGGGCTGGGAAGAAGAAGCAGGAAGGGGGGGAGTGGGGAACAGGGGACGTGGAACAGGCAGTATGGGAAGCTTTGGTAGAAAACAGAGGAACTGGTTCTGGAAATACGGTTGACTGAGATTGTCAGGGCTGAGCTGGGTAGGACACTCAGATGCCTAAGGGAGATGTATGTAGCGGTGGCTATAAGGCAGAAGAAGATTTGATGTCTCCTGTGATTCCTGCAGATTGGGTTTTAAAAATAGGCCCTTGTGTTTGCAAAGCAAATTCCTGGAAAGGAGGCCTTAAAGAGGACCTCTGAGTGTGGGTGGCTGCTTCTTGGAGGGCCTTTCACCGACCCTGGCCATCCTGTCTGCATCATGGAGGCCCCCATCCAGGGAGGTAGAGCAGAGGTTGCCTCAGTCCAAGGCAAAATGTATCCAACTTAATCTAGGTGACTCAGATTCCCATAGGCCATATTAACTGCTGCCCAGGACACTAGTGAGTCAAAAGAGCCCTTGGGAGCCAGTTGACTCCAAACTTGGGTCATTTGAGTTCACAGAATCTTTACAGACAGCTCTTGGTGATAGCCAAAATCTTCCTTAACTAGAAGGGGATAAAGTTTGTAAAAATATTTTAGAACAGAGGCCAGAGGGCTTTCTAGCATATTGATCTTGTTACCCAAGTCATTTCTCCGTTCACGTTTCACTCACCCAAGTTGGAACACACAAAAACAGGCAAAACACAAGACACAATGGTATACCCAGATTATGAAATCCCCACAGACCAACAAAGATCATCAAGAGTCTAACTCACATGCCAAATCTTATTCAAGCTCCAGCTTGGACCTTCCAACCTCTCCAATTCATTGAATGGGTGTGGAAGGCCCCAAGCTGGTAAAGCCTTGTCTTTTTATCACAGTTTCAGCAGGATGAGGGGCTCTCTAATCTGGCAGTTACACGATTGGTTAACATTTGGAAAATTATGGCTTGGCTCCTTCTTATTGGCTAGCAATGATTTCGGCTTGTTATGTACAACTGAGGCTAACTTGAACAATCTATTTTGAGACATCTGGAATAATAGGTGTTTTCCTCCTAAAAGCTGATTGGCTGTCACTAAGGGTGGGGTAGCTGTTGTTAGGAAAGTTGTGGCTATTGCTAGGAGGTGTCTTGGTTCCTGGAACAAGTTGTGGTTTTTCCACTTCCCAAGTTCATCCTGAGGACAAGCTCAACATAAGATGGAGTCTGAATACAAAGTAGAGTTTGTAATGTTAAGCTGGGCCCTTCGCAAAACACAAAGCAAAGACAACAACAGGGACGAGGATAGCCCCCTCGTTCATACAAGATTCACCAGTTTGACCAAAGAAAAATTTTTTTAACAAATAGGAAGCCTCTTTGTTGAGTAGCTTGTACCTACTCAATCTCATGCCACCTGTGTCCTTGGGCTTAGGCTGAAGACTTTTCTTCCTGTCCATGGGAACTGTGTATAATTATTGCTAGTGATTCGGTAAATGGAAAGCCCTGTTTTTTTCTTCCTGGCCTTCCTTCCTCATGCAGCTTAAATGCCTTGTCTGTAAGTTGCAACCAGGGTGGGTGGAGACCAGAGACTACAGCGCACACGCTTCTTCCCACCAACCGCTGCTTCTAGCCAAGCCACTTAATCAAACCACTCCTGAGATGTGCAGATCGCTTTTCTGTGAACTTGATTCTAAGTTCTAACTAGAGTCCGATTTCACGGCTCTGGGTCTCAGCATGTCCACATGGACCCGCTGGCGCCTCCCTCCTCCTGCCTTCATGCACCTGGCCTGCAGATACTCACTTTCCCTTTATGGAGATTCTCACTGCCACAGACAAATGATTCTCAGACATCTTCTACGTAAACTTGTCCTGCTATACACTTAAAGTTCTACTTCCTCACTCTTAAAAATCTTCTATCTCTGATGCCTTTGCATTCTGCTCTCAAAATACTTATGCCTTAAGATTGTCTGTAAACTCCCATCTAAGGATTTATAAATTGCTCATTGGGTGTGGGTTAAAGTCTATATAACCTACAACAATATTTCGCTTTATTCAGCTCTTGTTAAGAATATTTATATATGTATGTAACTCAAATTCAACTCTATGTATATGTAACTTGGATTTAACTCTGTGCATAGGTCCATATGATTTGGAATGCAACTTTCATTCTAAAGAAATATACAAGCCAGGTGGTGGTGGCGCATGCCTTTAATCCCAGCACTTGTGAGGCGAGAGGCAGGCGGATTTCTGAGTTTGAGGCCAGCCTGGTCTACAGAGTGAGTTCCAAGACAGCCAGGATTACACAGAGAAACCCTGTCTATAAAAAATATAAAAAAAACATATATATATACACACACACACACACACACACACACACACACACACACAAATAGATCTACTAGTAAAAACTGTTTTAAATATTAGCAGCTATGTCAGCCAAATAGCTTGCCACCTGCCATTTGACTTTACCGTCTTAAGATGATAATAGAACAATTCTAAACTGTCTTAGCCTTATTGAACTGTTTATTGTCATGTCTCCTTTTAGACTAAGAAAGCAACAAATCTCATATTTTAAGTTAGTAAAGTTAACTTAGTAAGTTAGTTAAGTTAGTAAAGTAGTAAGTTAGGATTTTTGTTATGATGACAGAAATGTAAAATTATTGGATGTAGTTAGTAACTGAAAGCATGTGTTCAAATAATTTTAAATCACATGACATAATTCCATCCTGGGATATAACCAACATATGGCTAGTCACACGGCCATGTCTGTTATGGGAAGTCATAGCTTCACTGCCATTTTGTCTAAGGGCAGCAACTTGTGACATGAACAAACTGGGAAGCAGGATTCCAAAGTTATCTTGGAATTGAGATAAGATTTTTGTATGATTTCTGTCCTGTCTTGATAACTTGTTATACGGTTGCTCTATGTCTTTATTCTTGAGAAAGTGTCTAATTTTAATACTACTAAAAACACAATTGAGAGACTTTAAGCTTTTAAAATTTTAGAATTTTACAACATTAAAACGTTTAAAGGGCCGGGTGGTGGTGGCTCACGCCTTTAATCCCAGCACCTGGGAGGCAGAGGCAGGCGGATTTCTGAGTTCGAGGCCAGCCTGGTCTACAGAGTGAGTTCTAGGACAGCCAGGGTTACACAGAGAAACCCTGTCTCGAAAAAACAAAAAAACAAAAAAACAAAAAACAAACGAACAAAAAGGTTAAAGATCACTGCCACAAAAATATGGTTATCTTTATCTTTGCTAATGTTATTAAGCTATAATATACCCTTAGATTTCTTATAAGCTATAGATTTTTATAATGTTACACCATATAAAGGTTAGAAAACTCCCAGTTTGTTTATGGTCTGTGTTTATAGATTGAAAAGTTTTATTTTGAGATGGCAAGAGTTTCAACTTAACATCATGATTTTTAAGGCTCAAACCTAACAGGTTCTAGGCTCAAAGCAACTATAACAGTTCTAGTCTCATAAAAGCTATAATAATTAAAAAATTCAAGTTGATAGTTAGTAACCTTATAAAGGATAGAATCTTTTAATGTGTTAATTACAAGGTTAAACTTTATTTAACCTCCCGTTTTATGTTCACAGGGTACAGTTTAGAGTAGATAACTAAAGACATAGATTGTTTTACTTTTATTTATTTATTTTATGTGCATGAATCTATGTGTTCTGTGTGTCCATGGAAGTCAGAAGAATGTGTTGACTCCCCTAGAATTGAAGTTACAGATGGTTGTGAACCACAATGTGGGTGTTGGGAAATGAACTTACGTCCTCTGCAAGAACAACCAGTGCTCTTAACCACTGAGCCATCTTTCCAGTCCCCTAAGACATAGGTTGTTTAATTCAGATATGCTTAATAGGTACTGGCTCTCAAACCTGTCAGAGATCTGATGAATATGGAATTAAATGTTTAAACTTACGATGACAGAGACTCCCAACTTTTAACAGTGATTCTCCCCCTAGGTCTCCAAGAAGATATGGGCACAGTGACAAAGGACTCTACCTGGATTGCGGGCACACCAACCAGGGTATAAGACTGTCAGGTCTGGGCCTGAACTGCTCAAAAACAGGATACCCAGAGAGTTGATTGTCTTATGTTGCCCAAGACAAGGTGAAGTCATCTCTCCCATGTTCATCCTCCACGGAAAAAACCTCTCACCTTTGGTCCTGATGGCCAGACTGCCCCTGCCCACATTGTGATGGAGATCACAGGAACCTAGGAGGACTGTCTAGGCACCAGACTATGGACTAATCTCTGCCGTTTTAATTAATATATGGCATCTAGATTATAATAAATCCTTCTCAGGTCTTTGATCATATTGGTAGCTCATGGTAGCTTTACAGCTAGAAAACAGCAGGCAACTAGCTCCTTACCCTAAGATAATCCACCACCAAGTTAGTTCATTTGTTAATTTATCAGCTAGTTAAAACTATCAGCTCTCTTTCTAGAAAAGCAAATGCATTTGTCTTGCTCACAGGCTTTATGATAGAAGAGAAACAGATTCAGATGTAAATTTTTGTTATTCCTTTAAAAGAATTCACTTACAATGACTGCTCCCAATGATCAACCACCTGTGTCTCATGGTCAATAATTGGATAGGAAAAAGACGAAGTTTATGTAAGGTCTTAGCATATGAATGCTTAAGTTATAAGGATCTAAAAAAGTGTTTTAGAGTCTCAGAAGGTGTCTTGAGGTTGGTAAATGCAAGTCATGGAGTTTGGAGTAAGTGAGAAACTTGGAATTTGATAGGAAAATGATTTAAGGAACATGTAAAGGAATGAAAAAATGCTTCAGTTTTTTTCCCTTCACTGTGCTATTGTTATATAGGACTTTGAAAGTTGAGAGTTCAAACACTGATCAATGTAGTTCTGGTAACTTCTTAGTCTAACTCTAGTAAAGCCTTCCACTGTACAATCCACTATCATAGTCACAAGTTCAAGATTTTAAGTTTCCTTTGGTTATCTTTTAAGTATGGACTTAAAGGTGTTTCTCTTTATGCTAAATTTATATACATCCAGTCTTCTAAATAGAGGGAAGAAGCTCCTCTCGTCCCTTTTGCTCCACAGAAGGTTTCTATCTTCCCTGAGCTCACTTTAAAGAGTGTTCATGCTTTTTAACAAATTTGTCTCTATTTGTAAGCCTAAAAAGATTCTTGTGAGCTCCAGGAAACTCTCTTGGATCCACCTCTCAGGGTCAATGGACTCCGTCCAGATAAGTACCCCTCTCACCCAACAGCCCAAGTTCCCCACCTGCTGCCCATTCCAGAGGGTGGGATTCATTCCTGATTGCCTGGTTTGGGGACTCTCCTCCCCCAAATGCCAAGACCATGTACACCTAATCAAATTTTTTTTTGATCCCTAACCTACTTTATTTTCTGCTTCTAAGATGTATATGTGTTTCAACATCCTGCGAAGTCCAGGTGTTTACTCAAAATTTGCATCCAGGACAGCTCCAGTGAAGCAACCCACAGGTGCCCCAGGCTACCCTCTTAGACTGCTTTGACTGGGACTGCAGTTTCCTAGCTGCAGATGGTCCAACAGATCCTGGACGGCAGTGAAACAGCCAGCTGTCCCAAGACTTGACCAGCACCTCAATTTTCATAGGGTCCCCAAAGATGATATCACCCCCAATCAGCAGGAAATAATCTAAAGAACATGATGACCTCACTCCTGCCTTACCATCGTCCCTTCTTAGTTCCTCATTTTCAATTAAACAAAAAGGGAGAAATGTTACCTTATTTGGTGATGCCTCCCAGGGACCTAGCAACAGTTTACGTCATCACCTGCCACCATTACCTGCTGCCAGGTATAGACTTAGATTTTTTTAAAACCTACTTTTAATAAGGGCTCTCAAATGCTTCAACCCCTTCTAGCCCATCATCCAAAGGTAGGGAAGAAAAGATGGTAATTAGGACAAGGGGATGTGGACCTGTTTAGAAGTAGTTTCTTGGGGGCAATACCAATCTCTGTTTGTCAGGATACCAGCAGTCCAGTTCAGTAGTGCCAGGATACCAAACACGAATCAGCAGCAGTGGCATGATCCAGAGAAACCGCAAGGCCTCTGCCAAATCAGCCTGAGTAAGTGAGAGTGATCAGGACCAGCCAGGATGCCAGGAGAAGTTCTTTGCCGTGCCTGTCTTGAAGTGAGGATCAGCAAAGATAAAGACCAACAAAGTGTTCAAGCTAGCTAAGCAGGTGCCCAGCCACTGTCTTTTGAGTCGTTACTTATACGTCTCCAAACATCACATGTTCTCCACAGGTTTTGTCTCAGCAAAACACTATGTGAGTTGACCTCACCACACCAGTCTGCATCACATGATCCAACTAGAAACTTCCTCTTCAGCCAGGTGTTGGTGGCACACCAGGTAGCTTATAAAAAGATTGCTTGCTACCCCACTCTCTTCCTCCTCCTCTCTCTTCCACTCTCTTTCTTCTCTCTCTTTTACTGTCTCTCTCTCTCTCTCTCTCTCTCTCTCTCTGTTCCCATGTGTTCCCAGCCAGCCTCTCTTCCTCTCTTTCTGTCCTCCTCTACTGCCACACCCCTTTCTCTGTCCTCATGACTCTGCTCCTCTCTGTCTGCCTCTACTCCTTCTCCAGGTCTTCACTCCCCTCCCTCCCCCCAATTAATCCCCCTTATACCAGATCTGTAACGTGGAGTGATTTCTCAGGGATACCTTGGCATGGGCCTGCCAGATGCTCCTATCTGCCTGCCACTGTGTTATATTTCATAACACTCAGAATGCCCGCTGTCCTGTGCTGGGCCTCTCAAACCCTTGGCTTGGCCCCAGTGTTGTGGGGTATTCTTGTGGTTCTTGGCTCTGTAGTGTATCATCATTGTTGAAGCCCTGTTGATGGGCACCCAGCGGGAGGGTCTTTCTGAGTTTTCTGGCTCCTGGTCTTCATCAGGGTGTCTTCAGGATATCAAGGCAAGCCAGAGAAAGAACTGGTAGGTGGTTTGGCTGAACATCCAATTAACTAGAAATATTCAGAGGGCCATGCAATATCTTGCTGGGCCCTGAACAGGGGAATATTAGATCTTGTCAGACACCCCCATCTGCCATTTCCAGATTGAGATCTCCCAGACAGGATAGAACCAGAAACCAGAGAGACAGATGTCACAGAAAACTAAAGAGGTTTCCATAACTTAACCGGGGAGCCCTCCATAAAAAAGAAAAAAATGCTTGTTATCTCCTTTTTTAATATGGCTGTTCACTCTGGTAGTTCATAGGTGTTGGGTTTCAGACCTGAGACTAGGGGTTGAGGTGCATATTTTACATTTCAAAGCAGACCTGGCCCACAGGTCCTCCCAGCATCCCTCAGTCCCTATCTGATGACATGCCCTGTCTTCTTTTCTGTCCATGAGCTGGGCATCTCCTCATCCAGAAACTCTTTCCTATACAATCCAGACATTTTGATCTCTCTCCTCTCCCTTCCCTTCTCTGTATTTCTCTGTCTCTCTCTTTCTGTGCATATGTTCTTTGTTTCTCTCCTCCTCTCTGTCTCCCTCCCCACAGAGACTCCCCCAACACCCCCACCCTATCCCCAAAGCCTAGTTCATTGGGACTCATGAATCTGCCTGAGAGTGGCTTCCCAATAAACCTGCCTTTATATACTCTAATCTGGCTTGAACTGGTTCATTTCTCCAGTAGGACGGGAACCATGTACCCCCTGCTGGCTCTCTGGCTCCTAGAAGGTCCGAGGGTGAAGGGCCTGGCTTCAGAATTGGGGTGGATGGTCTGATCTCTCTGGGGAACTCCAAATGTTAAACCCGAATATATGAAGGAAAAGAACAAAACCACAATGGTTGTACTAAAGCTAATGTTATTTTAGAGGTGCACCAGGGACTGGCCAGCTGGCTGTCTCACCTTAAGTCCAGATTTGAGAAGAACAACTTCTTTCTGGCTTTAAGAAACAGCTGTAAGTGTGTTTACAGGGGAGGGATAATTGGCTGTTAGTAAAAGTCCAATGAAAGGTAAGACTAAAAGCAAGGATATATATCATGCAGAAGGGGAGTCATACAGTGTGGGGTAGAGGTGGTCATGTGTATAGATTAAGGTATCTTGAAACCATATTTTGTAAGGCAGAGGCAAATCACACACCATGGGGCCCTGAGTTCAGTAGGGTACATTAGGTTCAGGAAACAGAAACTTACTCTTGTAAGGGATGGAGATTGAACAATTCAGCTCCTTAACTACAATATGGCTTCTATTCCAGTTCCACACCATCTATGTGCTGAGTCTTATGGCCTGAAGAGGACTTTCATCATGGTGTCAGTTGTGCTAAGGTCTGGGGGTCTGTTACGGGGCAGTTATAAGCTGAATTGGTAGGCTGGTGGGAAGGAACTTTCAGTTCCTTGAGGAGTAAAGGTGATGGTGCCTAATTTTCAAAGAAGCTCTCAGCTTAGAAGTGGGAAAGGGCAGTCTGGAGCCACCAGGAAGGAGTAAGTCACGTGCTTGTGGCCCAGACTGGCTGTTCTTTTAGGTGTGAAGTAATCATCCTTAATGGTGCTGGTGCTGTGGCTCTGTGTACTGGTATCTTTGTAATTGTAGCTGGCCCCACTGGAGTTTTAAAACCAGAAATGTCAGCCTCAGTAGCTACCAAAGTAGTGATCATGGGTTCTTGTAGCCTTTGTTCTGACTCATTTTCCATAATACTCTTGTGGTTGGGTCATTGCTCTCCTGGCTTTGGGATAGTTTGGACGTTCTTCCAATGTCTCCTTTCCTTACAATATGCACATTGATCCCTTTCCAGTGTGGCTTTGTTTTTGAGGCTCCTCCATTGGACATGAGCAGTTGAGGCTCAAACGAGCTGACTGGAAAGCAGCCAGCACACATGCTGCTTGCCAGCTGCTGGGTCGGTAGCATCCAAGGCAGCCTGCCTGCCTCTCAGTGTCCTGGTTATCAGGTCACTTTGATGAGCTGAGAAGTATTCATCCCTACAAAGCCTGATAGCTTTTGGAGTTTGTACTGATGTCTAGAGTTGGATCAAAAGAGGTATAAATTCTGAAAACAGTTTGTAATATCTCAAGAAATGTCCTGGAGACTCTTCTGGGTCCTAAAGAAAGCCAATAGTTATAGACAAATTAGTGAATATGCATTGGTGTCCAATCCAGGCACCTCGATGGGAAAGATGTGTGACTATCTTTTCAGCATCAAGTACAAAAAAAAAAAAAAAAAGCCTTCTTGCCTCTTCCCCAATATGTTTCCCCCTTTGGAACCAAACAAAGTCAGATGTCAGATGGAGTTGTTGGCAATCATTCCAAATGGGGCAATGGATGCAGAGAACAGAATCCAACAGGGAAATTAGGCCTGAGACTTATCCAAAAAAGATTCGAGGGGGTCCTGGGTCTTCCAGTTATACAGATTTGAAGTAGAGAAAAGAACATAAGTCAGGAAAGGGCAATGGCCCTCCTCTAAGTAGCTGCCCTGTGCCCCAGGAGGGCACAGCATCTCAACCAATGGAACAACAGAAGCTGGGGTCTGAGTTGAGTCTGGGGCATGATGGGACCTAAGCAGGAAGCCAATGGTGGTGAGGGTGGTGTGGGAGAGGGTGGTTGGGGAACTGGATGTCTCCACCAGGAGGGAAGTAAGGGGAACTGGGTGAAGAAGAGGTGGGGGCAGGGGTGGATAGAGTGAGGTGGGACAGGATGGGGTGGAGGAGGGGCTTGAGGGGTGTGTGTCTGAAAGAGGTGGAGGTGATGGAGAAGATGGCGGGGAGGGGGAACAGTGAGGGGAACCTTGGTCTCCTTAAGGTGTTAGGACACGTGTTTGTGAGGCAAGTGACAAGGAACTTTTTAGATATCAAATTAATTGATTTTCTCAGCCGAGGAAATAAGCCAATTCAAGCCGAATTAAAAGCAAAAATGGGCAGGTTTATTTGGAAATGGGCTCCCAGGAGAGTTTACCAGCCTTAGGGGGTGAGACAGGAAAAAGTCTTGGGCAGGCTGTGCCAGGGAAGTTTTTTATGGATTGTAGGCAAAGGAAAATGAAATGTCTGCCACATGCTGGGGTTGTGCCCTGTTGTGGTCATCTATGGTGGGGGGGGGCATGCTTAGGTGATTGGTGACTTCAGGGGGGATTGGGACAGCTGTCAGGATTGTCAGGATGTGGAAATGGGCTTTTGGTGCCCCTTTTTTTCTGTTCAGAGGCTTTCTGAGTTGGGGTTGGAGAAAGGCAGAAATCAAGTTTACTGACTTAGGATGGGGTGTGGTGTGGTAGGGGTAGGGAGGTGGGGTGGGGGAGGGCAAGCTGGAGGCTCCAACTGAACACAGAAGAGCAGAATAATCCATAGAAGCAAACCTTTTAAACCGAACAGGTGGGTTTGAAGGAGAGCCCATCACTGATCAACATAAGCTACCTGATCAGGACGCGTGGGGGCCAATGTGACCTTGAGCCAGACTGCCTTCACAATATCGGTGTTCAGGGAACGGGTAGGTGTTCATTTCACTTCATAAGAGGACCAGTTAATCTCAAAATAAGTACGCAGCCTTCCTTTTCTCACATTCCTCCCCCAAACTCCTTGGAGAAAACTTTTTAGCATATACACCAAAGGGGTGAGAGTTTTGAATCCATGGTCCTGAACTTAATTGTCTAAAGGAAGTTCTAATATGACCAAGCTAGCAGTTTTGGCAAAGAGAGAAGATCCCACTAAAGACCCGCCACAGCTCCCTTGTTGTGGGACTCAGAGAGAAAATCCACGGGTAGCAGTGACAGCTGACTCTAGGACTCTAGGAGCGGATTGGTATGTCTGGAATTTCCCTCTGTGCTAGAAAGATTGCGCTCCCCTTCTCTTCCCCTCAACCCCCCCTCAACACAAAAAGACAAATAATTGAGTGCCACCCAGTGGCAGAATCCAGAACAAACAGCTGTAGAGGCTCCAGAGAAAAAAAAAAAAAAAAAAAAAAGCACGCACGGGGTGCCACCTAGTGGCATAATGCGGGAAACCAGGAAGAATTTCTGTCAGCTTTAGCTCCTTCCTTCTGGGGAGGCAGTGTGGAGGGGTGTGTAGTGGGGAGGATGGGACTATTAATAAAGGACTCAGAGCTCTTAATTGGCTTAATCAGAGTGGTTGCCAGTAATTATCTCAGGTATATCATTACATTGGAGGCCTTAGGGAGATTCCCCATGCTCCATGGGGAGCCATACTCCTGGCCAGGCAGAAGTTGGGGGCCGGGAGGGGGACAGGAGGAGTGGGGGCGGCGCGGGGGAGCCCCTGACAAATGTTCCAGGGCCGCCCTCCTCTCAGTGAGACTGGAGAGCTCTGGAACAGTGGGCATTTTCCAAACAGGAAGACAGTCCTCCAAACGCATCCAGGAAGTAAGTCTGTGTGCTCAGTTCAGTTGTTTCTTGTTTCTAGTTCCGGTTAAAGAGGACAAGACTGAAGGGGAGCCTTCCGAATAACAAGAGGCCCCAAAGGAAGGAGTTCTTTTCTAGATTAGGGGGTTAGGCCAAAAGAAGACCCAGGTTTTTTTTTTGAGGGGGGGGCTCTCTTCCTGATTTGGTCCTCCTACACTAAACTGACATATCAGTAGTGGGGGTTACCCGGTATTCTGGTTATGCCTCTCACGAGAGATCTGGTTTCCGGTTTGCTTGAATAAATGGTCAGCCAATTGTGTAAATAATGTAAATGATTAAATGCATGACAGGAAAGTTTGGCCCAGGGAGTTGTAGTTGTTTGATTTCTTGATTTTGTCATTGGTGGTTCCGTTTTGTCTCGTCGTCCCCATCTGTCCTTGTCCTCTTGGTCTTTGAAAAATGTCTTGGTGCCCAAGTTCAGCGATATAACATTTTAAAAGACAAACCCACAAAGATATATGAAAGTTCCTGAGGGTCAGAGTAATCCTAAAGCAGTCATTCCTGGCAGAGCACAGCAGCTATTTTAGATAGAAATTGGAGATTATTTTTGTAAATACTTCTGGACAATAGTCAAGGTCCTGGAAATCTCAAATGTGCTTCCACGGCGGGTGTAACTGAGGCGGGAGTTGGGTAGAGGGTTGAGGATTATCTAAGCAAACACCAAATGGAGTCAGTACAGGATGCCGTTGCCTTAGCCATTTCAAAGCAGATGTCAGGTCCCATCTACTCAAGGGGAGAGGCTCACAAAGTGGGCGACGCTAAATGTGTCTACCACCATCGGGTCTAATTACCACCATCACCATCGGGAGCTGAGTGAGCCCTGGGACCATGGCTAACACACACACACAAGCTTCAATATGGGTATGATCATTAGTGTGGGGGATACTTTGGGCTAACATCTGTAGGATGCTGGTATGCCCAGGAACACCACTTCTAGGACATGTCCTTGTGAGCAGCCCTCTCATGTCTTGGGTCTTGCCCTTGAAATGAGAATGATTTTGAAAAACTTACCAGCAAAAGAGACAGCCCACAGTATTCCGGGTAGCTGCTCTCTCTCAGACTCCAGGCGAATGATATCGGCTCAACCCTGAAATGGGACTCGTTTCAAGGGGACGGTTCCTTCATTCTGGATCGAGCAGATGCTGCAGTGGAGGACATGTGTCCACTCAGAGCAAGGTTGAGAGAATCAAATTAATTTCTTTTATGACCCGAGGCGAGTTTGAAATTGGCTCTTCCGAGATGAAAAACGAACTGTGGAGTTGCTCGTGAGGCTTCTGCTCCCCTTCGCCTCAGCAGCCTCTTCCTGCCCGTCAGGGCTTCAGCAAGTTAATTGGGGTGGGAGGCAGCAATCTCTTGCCATGCCAGGGATACAATTCCAAAACACTGTCCGTGGGAGGGACAACCAGGCAGCCCCCCCTTAGGTATGGGGCCTGGGGTAGGTTTTAATGACGTCATGGATGGGAACCTCAGGGTTGACAGCACAAGAAAGGAATAAATTTGCAAGTGTCTGTGTAATCTTGTAACTGGTCGTGGGTGGAGGTGTGTTCCTCTGAACCTTGGCCTCTGGTGATGAGGATCTGACCTCCTGTGTGGACAGCATGCAGGAACTAGAATAACCATATACTCTAGCTGGCTGGAACTCTTCCATCTGTACGTCTGCTGTCCAGGCTTGGCTGTCCAAAAGCATTCCATCTTGAGCAATGAATTATAATGGTTGGCCTAACTCAGAGTCCTCAGCCTTAGTGCTTTTGATATTTTGAGCTGCTGTTCTGACTAGTTTTATGTCAACTTCACACAAGCTAGAGAGAGGAGGAATAACGGGAAGAAGGAGCCATAATTGAGAAAATGACCCCACCAGATGGGCACGTGGGCCAGTCTGTGGTATATTTTCTTGATTGATGATTAATGTAGGAGGGCCCAGCTCACTATGGATGGTGCCACCCCTGGGCAGGGTGAGACAGAGACAGAGAGAGCACTCAGTAGCCACCCACATTCTCTCTGTCTCTGTCTCTCTCTCTCTTTCCCTCTCTCTCTCTCTCTCTCTCTCTCTCCCTTTTTCCCTCTCTCTCCCCCCCTCTCTGAGACATGATCTTTCACTGGCCTAGAACTTGCTGATTTGGTTAGGCTGGCTGGCCAGTAAGACACAGAAGTAACATTTAGTAACACCTGAGGCCACATTTCCAGGACACAGTAAGTTAAGTGGCTGCTTCCATGTCTGTCTTCAGTGCCTCAGCTCCCCACAGTGAGGCACCGAAGAGTTCATGTCTGAGCAGAGAGTCAACTCCAGAGCCTGTGTCTGTCCTCATCCAACCCTTAGTCAACTGATGTCTATCTTCATCTCCCCCGTGCCAGAATCACAAGTACACATACCATAGCAAGACCTTATTTAAAAGCATGTTTATTTCTGTTTTATGTGCACGGGTTTACTTGTGTGTATTTTCATGCAGAGCCCACAGAAGCCAGGAGAGGGCTTTGGATCACCTGGAACTGGAGTTACAGGTGTTTGTGAGCTACTGAGTGGGTGCTGGGAATTGAACCCAGGTCCTTTTCAGATCAGCCAGTGATCTTAACTGCTGAGCCACCTCTCCAACTCCTGCACACTGAACTTTTTATGTGTGATCTGGGAATTGAACTTGGGTTCTGATGCTTGTGCTCTACTGACAGAATTACCTTTTCAGTCCAAATGCTTTTATTGTTTAAGATTTCTATGGCTTGCAACCTAAGAATCCTAGTAGGGAGGGCCATACAGTCAACGCTCTTTTCAGTATGTCCGGCCTCTCTGTTCTGGATCTTTCTGTCACATTCCTCCTCCCTGAGATGACATTTTTTTTTTCTTGTTTTGAGACAGGCCTTGCTGGCCTTGAACTTCAGATCCTGTTGATCCTGGCTCCTCAGCGCTGGGATCCACATATACATCACCATGGCTGACCTAGAGGCTTTAATCTGGTTGGGTGGTGCAGTAGGGAATGTTCCCTCACTCTTTGTCCCTTCAAGGTGTTTGAAGGCTGCTTCTCTCTGGGAGTACCTTGTTCTCTCCTTAGTCCCAGGCCTGGGTTTGGTGCATGACAGCTTCACTGGTGTTTGACAAGCCATGCCAACTGACAGGAGTGTGAACCAGCCTCTCACCTGTCAGGTGGTGACAATGGGTGATGATGGTCTGTAGCAGGCAGAGCTGCCAGCAGCTGCTGAATGGCCATCTTTCCGTCTGAGGCACAGACTGTTTGGACACTTTTACAACTCAGGTACAGCCAGAGGATGGGTCCCTGAACCCGGCACATCCACCCAATGGGGGCAGACTCCGACTCCTCCCATTCCAAATGGGTCTTTTTGGCTTGGACCAGCTGACCATGACCCTAGAGAGTCTTCCCAGGAAAACTCCAAGCAAAACAACTGTAGCTTTGTCCAGAAGTCTTACTTTTTCTCCATTCTTTCTGCTTGAATGATTTTCTCACCTGTAGAGTTGGTAAGCCCCTAAACAGGCAGGGCTGACATTTAGTAACACCAGAGGCCACATTTCCAGGACACAGTAAGTTAAGTGGCTGCTTCCATGTCTGCCTCCAGTGTCCCAGCTCCCCACAGCGAGGCACTGAAGAGTTCATGTCTGAGTAGAGAGCCAGCTCCAAAGCCTGTGTCTGTCCTCATCCAAACCTTAGTCAGTATGATGCTTTACATATCCTTGGCCCAGGGAGTGGTACTATTAGGAGGTGTGGCCTTGTTGGAGTAGGTGTGTCAGTGTGGGTGTGGGCTTAAGACCCTCACCTTAGCTGCATGGAAGTCAGTCTTCCACTAGCAGCCTTCAGATGAAGATGTAGAACTCTCAGCTCTGTCTGCACTTACCAGCCTGGATGCTGCCATGCTCTTGCCTTGATGATAATGGACTGAACGTCTGAACCTGTAAGCCAGCCCTAATTAAATGTTATCTATATAAGACTTGCCTTGGGGGCTGGAGAAATGGCTCAGTGGTTAAGAGCACTGACCGCACTTCCAGAGGTCCTGAGTTCAAATCCCAGCAACCACATGGTGGCTCACAACCATCTGTAATGAGATCTGATGCCCTCTTCTGGTGTGTCTGAAGACAACTACAGTGTATTCATATATAATAAATAAATAAATCTTTAAAAAAAAAAAAAGACTTGCCTTGGTCATGGTGTCTGTTCACAGCAGTAAAACCCTAAGACAGTCAGTGTTAAAGGTGGGATGTTTCCTGGTTCCTCAGCCTGCTGCTCTGGGAAATAGCTTGAGTGTGGCAGGGCCAGCCTGAAAGGCTCAGAAGCTAGACCTAGAGCTGCTTGCCTTTGGGGAGAGGGCCTGGATATTGGGGAGGGGTCGGGGCAGAAATTTGCTCTTCCTTTCTGGCTATTTTGACCATGTGCTTGTATTGCTGAAAAGAAAAAAAGAAAAAAGAAAAAAGAAACTTCTTGAAAAAGATAAGAGGTGGGGAAAAAAAAACACCTACAGTCTGGAAAAAACATTTATCAGCGGCAGAGCACTGGTAGCTTGTGTCAGCACTATGGACGTTTTATATACCACCGATTAATTCATCTCATGTGTGTGTATGTGTGTATGTGTGTGTGTGTGTGTGTGTGTGTGTGTGTGTGTGTGTAACACTTTACCAACAGAGCTATTTCCACAGCCTTCTTATTTATCTTTAATTCTTACTAAAAGCCAGAAGTGGTGGTGTATGCCTGCAAACCCAGTACCTGGAGGGTTGAGATAGAAGAGTTGCTGTGAGTTGAAGGCCAACCTGGGCTATACAGCAAGATTCCAACTCAAAAATCTAAATAACAACAGCAACAGCAGCAACAACAACAACAATAACGTGGTTTGAGTGAAATGGCTCCCATAGACTCATAGGGAGCGGCATTACTGGATGTGTGGCCTTGTTGGAGTAGATGTGGCCTTGTTGGAGGAAGTTGTTAGAGGAGGTAGGCTTTGAGGCCTCAGAAGCTCAAGGTAGGCCCAGTGTCACCCACTCTTCCTTCTGCCTGCTGATCCAGATTACTTCTTGTATTCTTCTCTAGTACCATGTCTGCCTGTGTGCTGCCATGTTTCCAGCCATGATAATGGGCTAAGCCTCTGAAACTATATCAGCCCCAATTAAATATTTTCTTATTAAGAGTTGCCATGGTGTCTCTTCACAGTAGTAGAAACTCTTAATAATAATAATAATAAAAATAAATTCCCATTACAATAATGAATAACCAATTTCTTGGTTTTGGTACCAAAATATCTATATTCCTGGAAATTCATCAGTTTCAGGTCAACCAAGCAATTGATGGTCACATACTGTCAATCTGAGGCATGGTTAGCCAAAGGCATCCTATAGAATAGAAGCTTGCTAAGAGCCAAGAGGCTGGCTAATGGTAGATACAGTTAATTAAGGACATTGTTCGTCAGTGGGTGCAGTTGGTTAGGGGCAATATAGCTATTAAAGTTAATGGTAGAGCCTTAGTAACACTGAATGCTGGAGAATACAGCACTCTGAGGCTGAGGAGATGGGAGTGGTTAAAACACTGGCTGTATAAATCGGAGGACTGGAGTTTGAGTTTCCCAATCCCATATACATAGTGGATATGGCAGAGACAGGGGATTCCCCAGAGCCAGTTGGTTAGCTAGAGCAGCGATATTGTAGAACTCTGGGTTTGACTGAGAGACCTTGTCTCCATGAATCAGGTTATAGAGCCATAGAGGATGATCCCAACATCAATCTGGGGTCACCACATGCACAGACACGCCCATATATGCCCATGTGTGCAAGCATTGTATACAAAATGAAAACATAGATAAAAGTGGACCCCCATGCCCACAAAGAACCCTGAACCCCAGTTTCCACTCCACATCATATGAACTCTAAGAGATGAGGTGGCTGCTGTTCAACCCTGTGTTTACAGCAAGAATCTTGGCTCTGGTATAGCTAAATACCCTTCCCAAGGTCACACTGTGAGTGCTTCCCAAGGCTGGAAGTCAGAATAGATTTATGCCACAGTAGGGACCCATTAGGAGATCTGCCAGTTGGCTTAGGATCCTGGCTGGCATCTCCTGGAGGAGGCGGGCTGGCACAGGCCAATGGGTATCTGGGGTTGGGGGCTGTTTCTTAGAATTTATATAAGCAGCAGCAGCAGCAGCAGCAGCAGCAGCAGCAGCAGCAGCAGCAGCAGCAGCAGCAGCAGCAGTAGCAGCATCAACGGTAGCCTAGGGCAAAACAACCTAAACAAACTCTCTGAGGATGCTTTGCACTTAATCCCAGCAGCTTGGTAAGATAAATAAGATAAAGCTGGTGTGTCTCTAAGGTTGGGGGATCCTATTGCTACTACACTTGAAATATTCATGAGAGGAGGGGAAGGATGGGAAGACAGCTCTAGAAACATTCCGCTTTGAAAAGGTGGAATTCAAAGGCATGAAAAATGAATTTCGGGAAATTAATGTTGCGGTGGGGAGAAGGGGTGGGCTGATGGGGTGAGGAGAAGGAGTGGGCATGATTATTGCCCAGAAGCAACAAGGAAGGATCTGGGTGGGTGTGTATCAGACTGGCTATGCTCAGAATTTTCCATCAGGCCTGGAATATTTGAAATGTCAGTCGTCTCATATATCACTGGAAGTCAACCCTTGGCTGCATAATGGATGATTCCAGTGAGGATTAAAATGTATAGTGTGCTGGCAGGTGCATGAACTGGGGAGGGTGCAGTGGGGCGGGACAGGAAAGATGAACAGGAGAGCTGAGGAGTGAACTCACTCCTGTGTCTTATGAGTGTAAGGCTTCCATGTACGCGTGTGTGGAGGCTTCAGGTGTGTCATTCCTCAGGCCCCAGTCTAGTTTGCTTTTTGTTGTGGTTTCTGTTGTTGTGATAAGACAGTGACCAACACCAACATGGAGAGGAAAGGGCTTATTTGGTGTACATCTACCACTGAGGGATGCCAAGACAGGAACTCGAGGAAGGAGCCTGGAGACAGGGATTAAAAGCAGAGATCATGCAGGATCCATGCTTGCTGGCTTACTTCCAGGCTCATGTCCAGCCACCTTCCTTATATGCCCAGGATCATAGTGGGCTGTGCTCTCCTACATCAATTAGCAATTAAGAGAATACCTCACAGATATGCCCACAGATAGAGGCCATTCCTCAGTTAGGGTCCCCTCTTCCCAGGCATGTCAAATTGACAACCCAGATCACCAATGCAGAGGCAGTGAGTTCAGAGGGTGTTCCCCTTGTTTTTCTTTTTTCTTTTCTTTTTGTTTTGTTTTGTTTTAAACCATGTCTCTCACTGGCTGGGAACTGGCTGATGCTGCTAGGCTGGCTTGGGGAGTGAGTCCCAGGCATCCTCCTGCCTCCACTTTGACTTTTGAATGTGGCTTCTGTCCCTGTACTTCCTCAGCAGCACCTTGTCAACTGAGCCATTCTCTAAACCTGGCTTTGTTGGACACGTCTTCCACGTCTCCAAGCTCAGGTTTTCCTCCTATGAAAGGCTCTCAGGCTGGACACCACCTCCATCAACCTCACAACAGATCTCATGATTGTGATGGTTATTCTTCGTTGTCAACTTTATCCCATCTGGAGTTAACTAACAACTAAGTGGCTGGGTACACATGGAGGTTTTTTTTTTTCTTAATTAAATAATTCAAAAGGGAAAGACCTATTTAAAATCCTAATCTTTGACATGGGAAGATCCACATGTAATTGTTGTTGTTGTTTTCTTTTCTTTTGTTTGTTTTGGTTTTTTGAGACAGGGTTTCTCTATGTAGCCTTAGCTGTCCTGGAACTCATTACTATGTAGACCATGCTGGCCTCAAACTGGGACTCACAGAGATCTACCTGCTTCTGCCTCCCAAGTGCTGGGAGTACAGGCATATGTCATCATGCTCACCATAATTCAGATCTTTTGAGATGAGAAGATCCATCTTTAATCTGAGCCACACCTTCTGTCTGCAGCCTATATAAAGAACATGGAAGAAGGAAGCCTGCTCTCTTTTTTCCTGTTTGCTCTTACTCTCGCTGGCTTTACTGCCATTACAGCCTACTTCTTTGGGATTCTAGCATATACTGAAGACCATTTGGGACACCCAGCCCTGTGGACTGAACAACTGCTAGATTTTTGGACCTTCCATTGGATTCTTGGACCTCCATTGGTAAATAGCCATTGTAGGGCATTTTAATAAATCCCCTTTATATAATTCTCTCTCCCCCCTCACTCCCCCTCTGTCTATCTGTTCTATTCCTCTAGAAAACCATGACTAGTACAATAATGTACTTTGAAGTTGAAAGCATTTTTTTTTTTTTTGGAAAATGGTCAATAATACTGAGGGGTAGGGAGGGAATATAGATAGTTTGCTTTGATTAATGGCAGCTGTTAGGAAAGCCACTCATTTCTATAGCATGGATTGAGGCCAGAGGGGATGTGGCACCCTCTTTAAGGCAAGTCCTTGGAGTATCAAATAGGAACAGCCATTCTTGAAAGCTATGGTGTCAAAGCAAATGAAATCTACACGAGTCTCAGACCAGCAGCCTGAATCACCTGGGTGCTGATAAACTCGTGAATTGTAGCTGCTTCAGGACTCTCATGTTGGAGTCTGCCTTCCAGACAGATTACTCGGTTAGCCACATGCAGGGTGAAGCCTGAATAACAATTCTGTTTCAGCAGAAATGCTCAAAGGGGTGAGCTGTGGACAGGTGGTGTCTTAGTTAGTGTTTGTCAGCTTGGTACACACTAATGACACTTAAGAGAGGGAAACTTGATTGAGGAATTGCCTCCATCAGATTGGCCTGTGCTCATGTCCGAGGCATTTAAAATGATGAACTCCACAGGGTCCAGATCACTGTGGATATTGCTGTTGCTAGGCACATGGTCCTGGGGAATATAAGAAAGCAGACTGAGCAAGCCAAGAGGATCAGGTCAGTAAACAGCATTGCTGTGGGCTCTGATTCAGTTTCTGTCTTGACTTCATTCAGCAATGGACTAACTTTGACATGTACATGTAAGATGAAGTGAACCCCTTTTCCGCAAGTAGGTTTTGGTCAGTGTTTTATTATATACTTCAACCAATAGAATATACTCATGCACACATGCATGCACAGGCTGGGCTGGCAGGCCTAGGAATCTGCAAGATTATAAGTCCAGGCTACCATGTCCCTCTCAGGTCCTCACTCATAATTACAGGGCAAACAGTTTACTGAGCTAGCCCTCCGGCTCTTTGTTTTTAACCACTATGTGTGATTGCTTTCCTGAAGCTAAACACAAACGCAGCATTTTGGACAACAGTTAGAAATGGACAGGTTTTCTGCTCTCATGTTCAATTATGTCACAACTAGTGTGACTTCTTGTCCTGATTTGTCCAGGTCTGGGCAGTTCCCTGGAGTGTGGTGCTTTAAGCACTGGAAAGGGGATTACTGGCTGATCACTCTTGTAACATCCAGACTCTAAGCATGCCCACTTGTGACTTGATTGCCACAGTCAGGGTACTGAGCACATATTTTGCACAAATCACTGATGATATATGGCCCAAATCCCAGATCTAGCTTCCTCTCTCCACTGTAGTGCTGAGGGACCGTGGCCAAGTTCCTCTGTTCTGAAAATATTTATCTGTGAGGCCAGAGATGTCCAATCTTTTAACAGCTTGACATAATGCTGTTGTGAACAGATGCCATGTGTTGTTTTCATGATTATTTTGGGATGCTTGTAGCCTGTAGACAGCAGGTTAGACATGACTG
The DNA here is from genome assembly GCF_004785775.1 of Grammomys surdaster. Lineage (NCBI taxonomy): Eukaryota > Metazoa > Chordata > Mammalia > Rodentia > Muridae > Grammomys > Grammomys surdaster. The sequence continues at coordinate 2,049,904 of NW_021604749.1, read as the reverse complement.
TGTAAGGCTCTAAGTAAAGTCAGAGAGCATGCAAGTAGACCGACATTCATCCTCAAAGCATTTCTGAAGTTCATTTGAAGCGTAAGTCAGTTGGACTCGGAGTGATATAAGGTAAAAATCACCAAGGTTCAGTGTCAACACGTGAGGTGTCCATCTGACCTTGGACGTACCCCTTCATCTGTCTAGTCCTGGGTGTCCTCATCTGTACTCCAAATGAGAGAGAGCTCTAGGGAAGAATGTCCAGCACAGGGACCCAGCTGTTGGCAGTAGAGTCAGGATGAAAAGCCACACTGTGTGGCTCCACGGTTTACACCCAGCTACTCTACAATGCTGTCTCCTTCACCTATTTCTAAGGAGATGTAGAGATAAAGAGACATACCATTAGGAACCCTAAACCAGGAGGTGCCTGTGAGGGCAGTGCAGAAAGTGTTTGCAGAAGCATCTCTTTACTACTGACATCCTGACAGCACCTCTGGCTCTGGACACCTGCTGGACTCACCCTCTGGCTACAGAGTGCCCTGGAGCTTCCCTGGCAGAATGCATTTGATGTCATCAGCAGGCTTGAGGCACAGCTCAGGCTCTAGGAACTTCCCTTCTTCATGGAGAAGTGAAACTAGAATCTTCTAAGAGCTGCAGGCCTGTCATCTGGGTCTCACTGAGGAGTGGCAGGAAAGGGAGTCCATTGGCTCAGTGAACCTGTGTCTGTGGCACCTGCTGGTTGTCTTTGATCTGTTGTGGTGCACTGCCAAGGAGAGCAGAGACTGGTTTTCTTGGCTTTCTCTTTCTCTGTCATTTAAGAATAAAAGTGACCATCTCTCCTGTATTCCTTCTTTCTTATTCCCCCCACCAACAACTAGTGACTACATTATTCAAAGCATAAAGAAGAGGACCAGAAAGTGTATTCAGTAAACCTTATGAAATGCACATTAGTGTGTGTTAGGTTTTATGCTGAACCTTTCATATATACGATTTTTCTTAACTCGCACAATAACCTTAAAGATAGCATTCTTTTTATTCACATGATACATATAAATGTACCCAGAAAGACCAAGTAACTTACACACACACACACACACACACAGCAAAAATGCACATTTAGTTGTGTCTTTCTCCAAACACTACACCATTGTCTTGTACTTTACTGTCCCCTATGTAGGAACATGGTTTCAGCATTTAGACATTCATGCATGCACTTTCTGTAACACGTCTGCAGATATGCATCCTGTGTTATATGCACATGTATACTGTGTACACATAGTTTTGTATGCATGTGCCTGTCACCTATTGCTGCACAAGAAACAAGCCCCCAAAGCTGCAGCAGGCTATACACACAAGTACTTACGTCTCATGCCTAGGTCTAAGAGTTAGCTCTGGAGGATTGATTTGGGTCATGACCAAGCTCAGGTTCAAACGCTTGCATTTGCTTTCAATGCTCACGTTGGAACAATAGTGCATTCTTAGCAGCTTCTAGAAGGGTGGGTAGAGCCATCAGGTACCATCCAGGCTAGGCTGAATATGAGGCTACTTCTTCATTTTGATGGGAGAACCCAGCCTGATGGTTAATGGGGAAGGACCTATGTTCCTTCCACGATGGGGGGAACTGAGGACACCTGACTGCCTAGTAATGGTGGCCATCAACAAAACAAGTAAGTGCTGGCAAGGATTTGGATAAAAGGGAACTACTGTACACTGCTGGTGGGGGTGTAAACGAGTACAGCCACGATGGAAATCATTATGGAACTTCATCCAAACAAACAAGCAAGACTCAGAGATATGGCATGTGACCCGCCCTTCTGCTTCTGGGTATAAAGAACTTCAAATGTCTTGCAGAGACACGTCATGTAAGGGCATGGCACAGAATCATGCACAGTCACTGAGCCGTGGAGCCAGCTAGGTCTCTGTAGAGGATCAGACGAACCCAATGTAGTTTATAGACATACTGGATCTTTTCAGCCACAAAGATGAATGAAGTTATATCATTCTCAGGGAAATGTATGCCTCCAGAGAGCATCATATTAGACGGATTAAACCTGTCTCAGGAAAGCAAATATTAAATGTTTTCTCTTGTTTGTGGGTCCAAGATTTTATCTAGATACATAAACCTTATGTGTACAGACAGCATCAGAATAGAATGAAACTATCCTAGGTCCCAGGGGACTGATGGGGGGGAGGGAGGGAGAGAGAGGAGAATAGTGGGATGCAGGGGTGGGGGTTATGCTCAAAGCACATGATATTCTTCTATGAAATGGCTGCATGTAACCCAGTATAACAAAACAATCTAGACAAAACCACAATAAAACAATACTGTGGTATGTCACATTTTCAGCATGTCAGGTTGTACTTGAGCGGTTTGCTCCCATAAACCCAGATCTGATGAATTTGTTTATGTGCCTTTACTGAGTACTGATTTCCTTATTTGAAAAGTGAGCTTTAAAATGTCTGGTTTGTGCTGAGAATCAGCTTTGAGCTGAGCACACACTCCGAGCTTCCCCATGTTGTAAAGAGGGGCAACGTCTTGAACTTTTCAGCTACCAATGTCACCTGTGATCTCACAGACCCCTCTACGAGCCTCACAAAATGGTGTGTGACAGGTGTGAAGCAGGTTCTTCACAGAACACAGGAAGGAGTAAAAGTAAAGGGTAGGGAAAACCTCTGGTAGGTAAAAATCCCAAAGGCATCCATCAGTGTCAGCTACTCTTGTTAAAATGAAGATCGAGAAAGCTCAAGCAAGGCTGTGGCTATAGTGTTACCTCAGCCAGTAAAGTGCTTGCTGTGCAAAGCCAGAATTCTGAACCTGCAAAAGCCAGCTGTGGTGGGATATGCTTTAATCCCAGCACTGGGGAATCAGAGACAGGGAGACCCCTGGTGCTCACTGGCAGCCAGTCTAGTTGAATTGGCAAGGTCCTGGCTAGTATGAGACGCTGTCTCAAAAATAAAGGCTGAAACTTCCTGAGTAATGACTCCTGAAGTTGACCTATGGTTCCCACATGTGTGTACATACACACTCCACATTAGTGTATATGTACCCCCACATGTATACTGCATGCATACATGTGGGCACATGTTGAGGTTGGGTCTATTACTATGTATTGTAATGCTAAATTCTACACCCAAAGGTCTAGACATATAAATGACTTCTCAAGTTTATAAGTTTTTCTTGTGTAAACCTTATTTCTTGATTTAAAACTACTGGTTAAATAAAATTGGCTACAGCCAACTTCTGGAGGGATTAGAGGTAGATGTGTTTGGAGTGATCTGGTTGGAGGAGGAAAGACCAGGGGGAGAAGGAGGAAGAAGAAGGAGGAGAGAGGAAGCCGCCATGAGGGGAGAGGAACCATGAGCACATGGCCAGGAAAAACAGCAAGAATTGAGTATACCGCTGGGGAGGTAGCCAGGCCAGCAGTTAGAAGAGTAGATTAGGGGTGACTCCCCAGTAATTGTCAAGGCCAAATAAAGTAAGCTAGTTGGGGATAAGCTTAAATTGGACTACATACTCCTCCTCCTCCTCCTTCTCCTCTTCCTCCTCCTCCTCCTCCTCCTCCTCCTCCTCCTCCTCCTCTCTCTCTCTCTCTCTCACACACACCACACACCACACACACACACACACACACACACACACACACACACACACACACACACACACAGAGACACACACTTTGTCATGCTTCTCCCATCTAAGTACTAGCCAGGCCTGATCTTGCTTAGCTTCCAGGCTCAGACAAGATCCATTGTGTTCAGGGTGGTATGGCCATAGACTTGTTATTGCTTCTCAAGCCCAAGCTTGTAGCCCAAGCTGTTAGCCTCATCTTGTGTTCTACTGAGGCTGCTTCCTTCCTGTTTATGATCTATCTTTTTACTTACAGACTTCCCCTAAGTTTTATTCTTCTTGACTTGGTGTAAGTCCACATTCCTGTGGAACCATCTGGACATATTTTACTTGTGTAATTCTTCCTGGCTAACCCATGATCCAGGATGGACTCAGTCTTCTATCCCAAGCAGAGTTTCTTGCTGGACACTGCAGGCTGACTGTAGCATTTCAACCAGAGAACAGGAATCACAACTTCCTGTAACTCCAGCTCTAGGGTATCTGACAATCTCTTCTGAACTCTGTAGGAAGTTGCTGTAGTGGTTTGGATGACATGGCCCCCATAGTCTTGGGCATTTGAATACTTGGTTCTCAGTTGATGTCACTCTTTTGACAGCTTAGGAGGTGCAGCCTTGATGGAGGAAGTATGTCACTGGGAACAAGCCTGCTTTGAGGTTTGCTGAGCTTTGAGACAACCCCCCCCAACCCCCGTTCTCGCTCTCTGCTTTGTATGTGAGATCTGAGGTACAAGGTCTCAGCTTCTGTTCCTGATTCTATGCCTGCCTCTTTCCCACCATCTCAGAATCTCATCCCTCTGGAGTCAGCTCCCCCCCTCCTCCCCAACCCTTTCTTCTATAAATTGCCTTGGTCATGGTGTTTTATCACAACAACAGAAAAGGAACTGATATGCCTACAATTATGTGCATATACTTCACATGAACATACAATTTAAAATAATAAAAACAAATCCTATAAAAGTGTTAAGAAGTCAACCAGGGAAGAGGCGGTGGAAGGCCTTCAGATGCTTTCTGACAGCAGCTTGGATGTGTTGAGGCTGGCTGGGTGGGTGGGGGTGGTTCTTGCTGCCTGCAGAGTCCCCTCAGAGCTGTCAAACAGGAATCTTTGTAGTTTCGACAGTCTGTTAATAATAGTACCAGGGAAATACATTCTGCTTACAAATGCATGACCTTTACTTTTTTTTTTCCTCTCTCTCAGAATTTCCCATGATGCACCTAGTCAGTGTGGAAGGGTCTGGTGCTGCCCGGAGCACTGAGCAAGCTTGCATTGGCCAACTGATCATTGCTGTAGCAATTTGCTCCTGATCTCAAGGTCGATGTCGAATAATTTTAGCTGGGTTAAGTCTCCTGTATTGAGTAACTGGAAGATAAGCTGTGAAGGTGGGGTACAGGAGGACAGGAAGCAGTGCATCTTTTGTAGAATCCTTTGATTTTTTTAGAGAGACAAGAAAGCTGCTAGCTCTTCCATGAAAGGCCAAGGCAGCCTTGAGCAGGGCAGAAGGGAACAGACTAGGAACAATTATCCAGCATATGCTTGTCAATGTCCTGGGATGCACTCATGCTAAGTAACCTACATTGTGAGTAAATGCTGGGGATTAAGAAACTGAGGGCTGTGCCGATGGCTCAGCCAGTGCTCAGAGTGCTGGCATCAAACCATGAGGAGCAGGACTTCATTTCCCAGAACCCACGGAAAAAACACCAGGTGTAGAGGCACACATCTGTAATCCCAGTTCTAGAGGGGCCGAGACAGGTGCAGCCCTGTGGCTGGCTGACCAGCTACCCTAGCCTACTTGATGAGTTCCAGGACAATGAGAGACCCCGTCTTGAAAAATAAGGTGGATGGATAGCTCCTGAGGAGTGACACTGAGGTTGTCTCTGGACTCACATGCAAGCATAAAAATGTGCACTGGCATACATATGCGCACCTGTACATACATATGTGCACCTGAACATACATGTGTACTTGTACATTCAAATGTGTACCTGTACACACATATGCATCTGCAGACGCATGTATGTCTCCTACACATGCAGTGTATCTCCACTCACATGTGCACCCACCCACACATGCACACATGAAACTGAGGGTGAAGAACTGTGGAGATAGGGTTGTGTCTGGGTAAAGCCCATGTTTTATTGCTTTCTCTGTCTCTCTGTCTCTGTCTCTGCCCCCCCTCTTTCTCTCTCTTGTCTTGTCTCTCTAAGGTCAGCCTTCAATGTATCATCACTCTGTGGCCACCTATAGGCAGCATGGCTCTGTTCCCAACTGAGAGCACCATGGCTTTGTATCCATCTAAAAGCACCACTATTAGGGTGCGACAGTGAAGTGTCACAGACAGTGTTAGAATCTCTATGCTTCTGTCTTCTGATCATATATTTGGGTTCAAGTCTTAGTCTACATCTCTGAGCTCACGTAAAGTTCTTGAGTACAGAGCATCACAGAGTTGTCTTTACTTGGTCTCAACTTCTTGCATTTCCAACCGTACACTTCTAGAGTGGGCTGGTCTGGTTCCCAAAAGCCTGCTTTTGGAGAGTCTGATGACACAGGAATGAAGTGCAGACTAACCCAGGATGGCTGGTGAAGGAGACCCGAGTAAGGCATGGGAAGTGGCTACATGCCGTGTTCTTTGCAGGCCTCCTGCTTCTTCACCCATTAATGCTGTACTGATGAACCCCCGAGAGCACTGTGGGGCTTGTGATGCCACATTTTACATTACACATAGTGCCCACTGATGGGCTTGAAAGCAGATGACTTTTACTAGCAGTTGGGAAACTACAACAAGACACAAATAATCCTCATTCATCTCATTTAATTCTTACAAAGTACATCTTGCTTTAACTCGTCTTACAGATGTGGAAACTGAGGCACAAAGAGTCAGAGCCCCATGACTGAGACCGTAGATCAGGGCTAGGATTTCATTTCCAGCCATCTAGACCTTAGGTCTCAAGTGAGTGGTCTTTTACATGGATTTCTGGTCGTAAGTTGTCTTTTTCTTTAGTTAATCTTGTATCCATACTTTGCTTGTCTTCGGGTCTTTGCACAGTCTTCTCTCTAAAATGATGATAATTCTATCTACTTATTTGTTTGTTATTGAATGTTTATTTAGTTATTATTTGAGGCAGGATTGGCCTTTATGTAGTAGTCCAGGCTGGCCTTGAACTCACGATCCATTCTGCCTCAGTCTCCTGAGTGCTAGGATTACAGGTGTGCATTGCCTAGTGCATTGCATCCAGCTAGTTCTCCTGTCAGCCTGAGCCTTAGTTTGGCCTCTTTGAGGAAGACTTTGGACAAGATATCTCCTTCCTCATCCCTTTACTTTTTCCCATCAAAGCACTCAGTGAAATATGTTTTATAACAAGTCTGCTATTGTCAGTGACTCAAATGTCTAGAATGTGTGGACAGGGCAGTCCTCCTTCCCTCAAGGAAATAAGCTCTGGGAACCAGAACCAGAGTCTTTGGAGACCCACTGATACTTTATTTAATCACTGTTCAATTATTTTATTTAATGTAACAAATTTATTTCTTGTAGTTATGAAAGAGGCTCATATACCGAAAAAACTGGGAAACCTAGAAAGGAAGGAAAACATAATTTTCCTTAGAGCCTTCTTCTCCATGTCTGTTTTCTTCCCTTTTTATTAAAGATACTTACAACTTCATTATGAATATATATTTTGTAATTGAATACTTTTTTTCTCACTTAGCGAAATAGGATTTTTCCAGGTATAGTCATACAGTTAAAAAATAATCATGCTTCTGCCTATTTTTATCTCCTTTGGATAAAGAAATCAGCTAATGTATACAAGGAGAAAAGTCAGCAGACTTCCTAATGAAAGCAAGAGCCTCTGGCCCTTCTCTCCTCTGCCTCCTCCCAAATAACTGACTCCCAATGGCAACTGTTAGTGATGCTGTTCCATTTTTAGGACTTTCTGGTGTTTATCTCTGTCAATCCAAAGAAGATGCTTACACAGCCATTTCTTGATTTATCATTTTAAGACACTGTCTATTGACTCACTGGATTCAGCCTATTGACATACCCGTTCCTCCCCCAATTTACTCTCCATTTCCCCCTCCCTATCTGTAAAAATGCTCATGGAAAAATCACTGCAGGAAGGTTCCAGACTCCACAGCATCTTCTGCGTCAAGTCAGTGCTCAGCACTAGACTAACAATGAAACAATTCCATCGCACATCAAGGGAAGCCTTGCAATATCTGTCATCCAATAAGAACTTCATTAAGGCTGGTGAGATGGCCCAGTAGGCAAATGCATTTGTCACCAAGCCTGATGTCCTGAGTTCAACTCCTGGGACAACATAGTAAAAGGAGAAAACTGACTTTTGCTGGTTGTCCTCTGACCTCCACATGTATACTATGCCACATGAACACCCACATAAACACACACACACACACACACACACACACACACACACACACACACACA
>NW_021604749.1:2025788-2041852 GCF_004785775.1 Grammomys surdaster | reverse complement strand
ACACACACACACACACACACACACACACACACACACACACACACACAGAATGTATAAAATTCCTTTAAAAATAGCCATTTTTTTAAAAAGAGAAAAAAATCACCTAATAAACTTAGCATTAGTATTGCTGTGATGACCAAAAGCAGCGTGGGGAGGAAAGGGTTTATTTGGTTCACCTTCCACAGCACGCTTCATCATTAAAGAAATTCAGGGCATAAACTCTAGGCAGGAGCTCGGAGATAGGAGCTGAAGCAGAAGTCATGGAGGAGTGCCACTTACTGGCTCACTCAGCTTGATTTCTCACACAGCTCAGGCCCACCTGCCCATGGATGGCCCCGCTCTCAGTGGGCTGGTCCCTCTCACATTGATTATCAATTAAGGAAATGCCTCATAAATTTGCAGGCAATCAAATGGAAGAAGCATGTTTTAAATTGAGGTTCACCTTCTAAGATAACTCTAGCTTTTGTCAAGTTGACAGAAAACCACCCCAAACTCCTGACCACTTTGGTGAGTCTTCAGGTGGGCTCTTCGTACCTGCCCCTCCCAGAGAGTCTAGAGTCTCACGTCTCTTTCTTCCAGGTTTCCTGCTGTGTCTGTGGCAGGTTGAAGATGACTACAGATATCTGGGCACTTCAGTCGTAGGAGTGGGTCTCTTTCCCTTTCTTAGCCAGCTCTGACTGCTGGAATATATGGCTGTGATGTGTAAGGGCCGTGGTCCTCACTGTCAAGAGGGCAGGGTGTCTTTGCTTACTATCTCCTGGAACTTTTCTTCTTAAAGCCCTTAGTCACTTGTGGAATCTCTGAGGCCCCTGCTAGGGAGACACATGGAGAGGCCTCCAGACACCGTGGAGAGAAGGAAGGGGTCCCACTGAGCTTCCAGATGTCTGGAATTCTCAAGGGCTAGCATGTCACTGAAGCTGTCTGGGACCCTTCAGCCCAGAGCCATCTGGATGCCATAGCCTCAGTGGACATCATGTGGCGCAGAATAATGACCCAGATGGATCCTGCTGGAGTCCCCGACACTCACATTTCTGAGATATGATAAGAAACTCAGTGTGCTTCACAGGATGCTGTGAGTTAGTCATCTGTCAGCTCCTTCCCACCGGCTTTCGAGAGCATCAAAAATTTCTCCATCCTGAACTTCCTACCTTCATCACATGGCTCATCCTGGCAGCTGCAGAAGATCAGAATCTCTGGGAGTTGTGATGGAGGCTCTTATCCCAAACCCAGCATGACCAGAATCATCCTTTGTACATTTAAAAAGTTTATTATTTATTTAATGTAATGGATGATAGGAGAATCCTCTACTACTGAGCTATATTCCAAATCTTTAATTTTTTGAAGTAATTATTTGTGTGTGCACGTTTGAGTATGAGCAAGTGTGTGTGTGTGTGTGTGTGTGTGTGATATGTATATGGAGGTTAGAGGACAGCCTCAACTGTCACTGTCTGCTGCTATCCACCTTGCTTTCTGAGACAGGTTTTCTTATTGGTTTAGAAACCATCAAGCAGGCAAGGCTGACTGGCCAGTGGGCTCCAGAGATGGCCCTATCTCTGTGTACCTGGCACTGGAATTATAACTGTGTGCTATCACAGCTCGTTCTTTTAAAAATGTGAATTCTGTGAGATTGAATTTAGCTCCTCATGCTTGAAGGCCAGGCATATTCCTGGTATAGGGACTGCCTCAGCCCTTAACGTCATTAAAAAAATTTATTTAACTTAATGTATGAATGGGTGCTCATAGGGGCCAGAAGGAGTGCAAGATGCCTTGGAGCTGGAGTTACAGGCATTTGTGAGCTCCCATAATGGGTTCTCAGGTCTGAATTCTGCTCCTCTGACAGAGCAGTAAGTGTTTTCAACCATGGAGCCTCTCTCTGATCACTGAAGTAACTTTTATTTGGGTGTCAAATATTGTGAACCATACTTTCTTGTGTACTAGTCAGTTGCATATTGGGTGCTGCTCTGACATCAGCTTTGAGCCAACGATCCGGCTCTTCTTATGCTTTCCTGTGAGTGTGAAGAAGACAGTAAACATTCAGAGCACATGGGCCTTGCACGGTCAGAGTCACTGGGAACACTAAGCCTACACAGTGTTCTGAAGTGGTTGTGTAATATTGGACTGAAGGACTACACTATCACTTAATGACCCCTCTAGCATCAGGCTCATTAAATTACTTTCTCCAATAGGAACCGTTGGAGAAGGCTAAGAATTTAGAGTTCAAGTTTAATCAGCAAACATGGGAAGGTCAGTCTTCATGGAGAGAGCAGCCTCTCCTACACTGAGGCTGGACTTTTGACGACACAGGAAGTAGGATGGCTCTGGGTTGAACCGTCCTAGTCCTCATTCCTCTGGCCAGCATGTGGGATGAAAGACCTTGGCCATCACCTGTAAAGTATCCCATTCTTTGACTAAACCCTGCTCCCCACTCTCTGTTGTCACCAGGTCTAGACTCAGGTATCTGTGATTGGACACCTTATCCCTACTTTCACCCTGTGCCATCCCCTTAGCCCCTTAGCCTGCATTACTTGTCTGTACTGAATGTCTTACCTTTTCTTCCATAGACCTCCAGCTCCTGGGATGATTGGAATGTGACAGGTACTGCTGCACTGCCAGCATCCCCTCTGGACCCAGGATTCCTACCACTAGCCCTTGCAGCAATACCTAGGCTTTCTGCAGCTATTAGGGTACACAGAGTCCTTGTTGGCCAGAGACTTGGAAACCCAGGAAAGTGTCCCTTCAGGTACCCACTGAGGGTAGATGTCCCACATCCCCACCCCAGAGTGATGCTTGCTCCATGCTATCCTCAGGAGACCCCACTGGGACTGAGCCTTAGCTGCCATAGTAGTGATCTGCTAATCAAGCTGACCTGGACTGCTTTCCTTGATCTCTAACTTCCCCCACGCTCCTGCCACTGCTCCTGAGGATAACTTTATAGAGAAACCACTTGACTTCTTTTCTAGTTTTCGTCTGTTATTGTGATAAAATGCTCTGACCAAGGCAGGGTGTGGTGGCAAGCCCCCCTGACTTGGGAAGTAGAGGCATGTAGATGTTTGTGGATTTGAGACCAGACAGGGCTACACAGTGAGACCCTTTCTCAAAAGCAAACACAAACATCAGCAACATAGCATTCTGTCCAAAAGCAACTTATAGGAGGAAAGGATTTGTCTCACAATTCCACATTGTAGTTCATCACTGAAAGAAGTCAGGGCAGGAACTCATGCAGAACTTGAAGCAGAAAATGTGGAGGGATGTCCCTTGCTCATTCACAGGCTCGTGCTTACTTATCTAGCTCAGGACCACCTGCCTAGGGGGTGGTGCCACCCACAGTGGGATGGGTCCTCTTATATCAATTAACAATCAAGAGAGTCTGCACTGACAACCTGATCTAGACAGTTTTTCAATTTCCCCAAGTCTTGGCTTTCTAGATTCTAGCTGTGGAGAGTTGACAGAGGTAACAAGGCCAGGTTCCAATATTCCTCTTAGGATCACTTCCGTGAAACCCAACCTAAGTCAAGGAGGGATAGATAGTAGGAGCTGTGGATACAACCTGGTTTTGAAAAGCGGTTAAGCATGACATCCTTTGGGTGTGTAATTTCTCAGAGACTGAAGATGAGTGAGATGCATCTAAGAAAGCAGGCATGGTAAGGGTGTTCTTGGCCTAGGGAGCAGCAAATGCCAATGTCCTGGGGCAGGAGTGGTGGAGTAGCCAGGATGAGTTGGAGTGTGTGGTGGGCATTCTGGGAAGATACACAACCTGAAAGTGACTTTACCTTTATACTTCTCTCTCTTCTATTTTATTTTTCTGTCGATACACTTTTCTTTCAGCTCTGTTATGGCCTGGTTTCATTTAAGTGCATCTGAAATGAAATCTCTAATGTTAACAGTCTTGTCAGATGTGAAGGCCTCATTTCCCTCTGGTTCTTTTTCCACTGAACGCTATCTATGAGTTTCTGGGGAGGATATGAGGGTTTTGATTTTTTTTTGGTATGACCACATTATGTTAATTTTCCTATTGTCTCAGAGTATGAGAACATAAAAGCAATAACTCATTTATATGAAGGCTGAATGTGCTGAGAGGTTGTCATGGAAACCAGGGGGAACTATTCGTGTTGGCTTGAGTACACTGAATAACCCCTGTTAAAAGATTGAACACAGAACTTATTTACCCAATTGGGTGGTATGTGGAAAAGATGAAAAAATCAACACGATAAATTAGACTTTTTTTTTTCCTTTTGGTTGGAGCAAGGAGAGGATGAATAACTGTTGGGGGTGTATGATTTTTTATTTAAACGATCATTTCTTTATCCTGAATATTTTGCAGTCTTGATGCTGAATGGGCGTGGGGTTGGTTGGGGAGGAGTTCAGGGGTGAAGATAATGGGGGAACTGCTTAGGGAAAAGGTAAGCTTCGGGTGCTTGTGACTCTTGATGTGCAAACCCTGAGCCCACTCACGTCCACCCTCTGGGGCCTCCGTCAGGGTGGGTGGAGAAACTTGAACATTGGTAGCTGTCTGAATTAGGATTACTAATGCTGTGAAGAGACACCACGACCACGGCAACTCTTATAAAGGAGAACATTTAATTGCTTACAGTTTCAGAGGTTTAGTCCATTATCATCGTGGCAAGAAGTATGGCAGCATGCAGGCAGACCTGATGCTGGAGAAGAAGCTGAGAGTTCTACAGCTTGATCTGCAGGCAGCAGAAGTGACTGTGTACCACACTGGGTATAGCTTGAGCATATAAAATCTCAAAGCTTGCCTCCACAGTGACACACTTCCTCCAACAAGGTCACACCTCCTAATAGTGCCACTTCCTGTGGCCAAGCATTCAAGCACAGGAATCTGTGGGGGCCACTCCTATTCAAACCACCACACCACCATCTTCTGCCATGCTTCTAGAAAGGCTGTTTCTTTTAGGGTTGACTTGTTCTTTGCTTTTTATTTATTTTTATTTTTTTGATGAAACTGTTTCAACTCCTCCTAAATAAGCCTTTAAAGACAGCCTCGGGGAGGAAGCACAGCTAGGGACAGAGCACTGTGCTCTTGTGTGACCACAGTGGCAGATGGGGCTGAGATGTGGGCTTGAACTGAGGGTTCCAGTAGAACCACTTGCGGGGCTGCATCAGGCAAGGTTGGCAATCCGGTCCTGGGTTCAGGAGGCCAATGATTCTGTTGTAATGTCTCATTTCTAGGCTTTCCCCTGTGTTGTGCTTTTGAGTGGTTGGACTCTCATTAGTGGTTTCTACTCAGGAGCACTGCAGTCACACTTCCCTCTGTATCTCCTCAAATCCTACTCCCCCACAGTCCTAAGCCCCGGAGTCACTTTGTCCTCAGTTAGGTGAAGACATAGTGAGAAGACAGGAAGCAAGCCTCCACCAGACACCAATCTGCTTGCACTTTGATCGTGGACTTCCAGCCTTTAGAACTGTTAGCAACACATTTTTTGTTTGTTCTTGTTTAGAAGCTGTGCATTCTAGCATTCTGTTACCGAACCTGGCTGGACCAAGACGACTCCATCAGCAGCACCCCCTAGAGGCTGTGTGTGCTCAGGAAAGGTTCTGGTATGTCCTGATAATGGTTTAGAACAAGATTCCCCAAACTTCTTTGAGGGTCCACATTTCATTTGTTTTTCCTTCCCGAGCACCTGACATCAGAATCTTCTGGGAACAGTGTTGTGGGTTAGACTTAATTTTCACACTGGATCTGTGTCAGGTGCGTGTGTGTGTGTGTGTGTGCGCGGTGTGTGTGTGTATATGTGTGTGTGTGGGGGGAGGGGAGGAATAGAAACCCTGAGATACTCAATAACTTTTTTCCTTGATATATGTGTTTTCTTCTTTTATTGAAAATAGATTTTTAAAAATTACAATGTATTCTAGTCTTCCTACTCCGCCCCCTCCTCTCCCTTCTTCTGCCTCCCATTAGAAAACAAACAGGCATCTAAGAAGGTTTTGTAACTGGGCTGGTGTCCCAATGTCTCCATTGGAAGCCTTGCCTGATTACAGGAGATGGCTGGTTCAGAATCCAAGACTGGAACCACAAAGCATTTGCATTCAGAGACAACTGAGAAATGTACCGTCCCCAGAGCACAGTGGTCTCAAGGAGAAGCTGAGACTGGCAGACATTGTATAACAAGGAAGAATGACCCAGACTCCAGCTGGGAACTCCTTGGGTCTCACAGATCTATGGAAATTTACTTAGATGAGGGCCAGATAATTTGGGCCACATACATCTTTTGTTTCTCACTACCTGCAGAACCTATCTTCTCGTCATTGCCTCTAGAAAACCTCCCTGCAGCCTGGGAGCTCATGGGACTCTGCTGAAGATCAAAAGCTTCAGGAGACGGTAATTTTCTGGTGTAAACCAGCTTCTGGAACTTTCTACACTCTCCTCAGCAAAGCTGTCTGTCTTTTCCTATATGGCACCCCCATTATTATTCAGGGTTTTCTCTTCAGTTCTTACTCAGGATTCTCCCCCCTGAATGTTTGCAGGGAACCCACAGAACAAGGAGTTGAAGTTTGCAGCTAATTAACTTAGCCTCTTAAGTAACAAATCCAAGCCCAAACCACTACCAATCGGGATGAGATACACGAATGCTTTACGAGAATTTCCCCAACTACATTTGAACAGATTGAGATGAAAAGGGTTTTAAGTAATAAATGAAGCACTGTGGATGCTGCTTTATCAGCTAGCCATTGTGTCAGTGTTTCTACATTTGAAAGAGAGGGCACCACAAAGAAAATAGCACACACAAAACAAAGCTCCCTACAAAACACCACACACACGAACTCGTGCACACACAGGCAATGCTCATACTCTCGCAACACATGCACATGCGCACGCATGCACAGTGTACCTTACATATACGTGTATGGAGACCAGAGGACAACCTCAGGTGTTGTTCCTCAGGTGCTGTCCTCCTTGCATTTGGGACTCATCTGGAGCTCTCCAATTCTCCTAGGCTGGCTGTCCAGTGAGCTCCGGGGAATCCTCCTGTCTCCACCCTGCCTGCTTTGGGAGGTAATCACAAGCACACACCACCACACATGGCTTTTTTTAAACCTGAGCACTGGGGATAGAACTCAAGCTTGCATGCTTGCATATCAAGCACATCCTGACCAAACCATTTTCCCTACTCCTCTCTGTATTTTATATTTTTCTCTCTAGCTAAATCAGGCGTACTCGTCACAGCGTCAGGAAACACTCCTGTGATCGACGATCCTCTGAGCTCCACCTCCTCCAGCAGGTAGATTTGGGAACTCACTCTACCAAGCACTTGCAAGGCATTATTTGCCAGGCTTCTGTTTTGCTTCCTACCAGAGACCATGGGTCTAGGATGACGTGAGTCCCCTTTGCGACGCCACAGAGTCAGCTCCTTGTAAGTACCTCCTGTCTTGTTTGCCTAGTCACTAATTAAGTAAGGCATCATACAGAAGCTGAGAAAGTTCTTGTCACAAAAGCCTCCCAAGAATTTAGATCAAACTGATTAAAATAAGAAACCCACACCAGGTCAAGCAGATCTTGGAGTGTGATCAGGCCTGGATATTCTACCCAGCACTGAGTTCACAGGGCAAGCTTGTCTTTCACCTTCACACAAGGAAGACTCCAGGTCAGTGTGGTCCCTCATGCTGCATGAGCTGAGGGGTCAGGAGTGGGATCAGAGCTTTAGAAAGATGGTTCTTTTTAAAATTCCTTTCCCATAATCTAACACTCACCTAGTTCATCACAAAGCAAAACAATAGTGGTATAGTAGTTAGTCAACTTAAGTGAAATATTTTAATATATTTTGTGTATGTGTGTGTGTGTGTGTATGCCATGGTATGGGTGAGGTAACAGGATAAATGAATTGGTTCTCTCCTTTTCTGAATTGGTTCTCCATGTGGGTCTGGAGGATCAAACTCAGATCTTTGAGCCTTTGAGGTACCTTTATCTGATGAGCCATATTGCTGGCCCTAGGTATATATATACATATGTACTACAATATATAAATGATAATATACACTATATACATATATGCATGTGTATATATATGTATATATATTATTAATTTCCATATTGGCGCTTAACTCCCTAGACTAGTTTCAGAGTTTTATGGTCTGAATCATCTTGGGTCCTAGCTGTATGTGTTTTGAGTTAAAATAAGAACTCTAATCGGAAATTCTTAGTTTTTCTCATATATTTATTTTACACTTATTTGTTTATTTTGTGTGTACATGTACAGGTGTGGGTGCACATGTGACATGGCACTTGTGTTGAGGTCACAGGATACCTTTGGGGAGTCAAATCTTTCCTTCTACCATGTGGGACCTGTAGTTGGAACTCAGTCCTTGGCTTAGGGACAGGATCCTCCCTCCTTCATTTTTTAGAGGGAAGCTTTCCCCCGTCCTCTCTTCCACCCCTCTCCTCTCTTCTTCACTCAGTATGTTTCTTACCAGATGTGATGTCAAGCCAAACCACCAGCACCCAGTGGGGCCAAGGAACCTGTGTTAATTCAAGCTCTTCAGCCAGGACCAGTGGTGAGGTTTGCAGGGCCTAGCACAGTGCAGGGAGACATGGCGTCTGATTCAGGCTGATTATTAGAATGTTTATGATGCCAGCCACAGAGTAGGGTCCTTTGAAAATGGGACTGCATGTGGCTGAATACCAGGCATGCAAGGAAGCTGGCCCCATCCCCAGGTAAAGTGACAGACTCTGCCTTAAATTCACCAATTGAGACTGGACATCCAGGAAAATTATATCTTTATGGTGTTAGTGTGTTTAGTTTTGCTGCTCGTGTGAGCAGAGCATAGGAGTTTTTTTCAGTAGCATTTTTCTTTTATTTGTCTTTTATTAATGGGATGTGTCTGCTTGTTAAGATGTGCGTGTAGTCTTGTCACTCTGGGTGTCTGGTAATGCCTGGAAATTGTTGGTTTGGTTACGTACAGAAGTGGGTAGGGTAGGTGCTATTCACACTCTGTGGGTGAAAGTCCAAGATGCCACGGACTCTAATGGCACAGGGCAGACACACAATAGAGACTTGACCAGGTCCAAATATAAGGAGCTGTGGAGGTTTGAATAGGTATGGTCTCCATAGACTCATGTCTTTAAATGCTTGGCCCATAAGGAGTGCCACGATTAGAAGCTGTGGCCTAGTTGGAGTAGGTGTGGCCTTCTTGGAAGAAGTATGTCTTATATGCTCAAGATGCTCTGAGTGGAGCTCACAGTCTCCTGCTGCTGCCTTCAGATCAAGATGTAGAACTCTCAGCTCCTTCTCTAGCACCATGTCTGCCTGCATGCTGCCATGCTTCTTGCCACAATGATAATGGATTGAATCTCTGAATTGTAAGCCAGCCCCAATTAAATGTTTTCTTTTATAAGAATTGCCACGGTCATGATGTCTCTTCACAGCAATGGAAACTCAAAGTAAAATCGGAGCTAAGATTGATAAAACGTTTCATACTAACCCAGATTTTACCTACTCTTTGGATGGGAAAACAAAGGTTAGAGAGATTAAATTATCTTCTTTTCTTTCTTTTCTTTTTTGGTATGCTTGAAAAGATTCATCTTGCCCCAGGAGGGAGTAGTTAGTGTAATTTATTTTCTTTAAAAATTTTTTGTTTTACTATATCTACCTTTGTTTTTTTGTATGCATTGGTGTTTTGCCTGCATGTATGCCTATGTGAGAGTGTCAGATCTTGGAATTACTGACAGTTGTGGGCTGCCATATGGGTGCTGGGATTTGAAGCTGGGTCATGTGGAAGGGCAATCAGTGCCCTTAACCACTAAGCCATCTCTCTAGCCCATCAGTGTAATTTCTAAAGATACACACAGCTTAGAATAAAAATAAGCAGGAAATGTACATGAACACGTTCTCAAGGGCACACTGTAGGCAGAGGACACATTTTCGAGCTCAGGTTTGTCAGGTAAGGCTGGCACTTGTGCACTGGGCAAAGTCACAACCTTTTTGTGGTGTTTTATCTTATTCCTCATATAGACAAGGCAAGCCCACCACTGTCATGAAAAACTCCTTCTAGAAGCTCCGGGTAATTGGGTGATATTTCTGGGTCTGTATCCCTGTCTAATGTACATCAGTTAAACTCGTGACTCTTCCGTCTGGAGAAAGTAATCATCAAAAACTAAATCGACTTGAGTTTTCTCCCCCTCCCCTTTTGTTCCGTATTTGTACAGATTAATCTTCACTATCCACGAGCGCTGGGTGATTTGCAGAAACCACAGCTCTTTATCAAAATCAGCCCAGTCTGCATTGCTCAAACCCTCACTTAGGCAGTCGCTGTTGTCTGCTGGAGACACAGGGGCGAGGATGGAAGGGAAAGGCCACTTAAATAGCCGCCTTGCCTCGGACTCTCTGCTGGTTTCCAGGATGAGCTTGGGTCTCTCAGCTGAGCATGGCTGACAACTGCTAGGCCTGAGATGAGTCTCAGTGGAGTACACCTTAATAATGGCAACTATGTTAGTTACCTTTCTTGTTGGTGACAAAATGCTTGACAGAAACAGCCCAAGGGAGCAAGGATTTACTTGGCTCATGGTTTCAAAGGGTTCAGCCCATGTCTGTCTGGCCCTAGAAACTTGAGCAGAACATCAATGGCAGCGGGCATCTGTGGGATAGGAGAGGTGTTTACCTCCTAGTAATCAGGAAGCAGAGAGAGAGAGAGAGAGAGAGAGAGAGAGAGAGACACAGAGAGACAGAGAGAGAGACACAGAGACACAGACACAGAAAGAGAGACAGAGAGACACACACACAGAAAGACAGACAGAGACACAGAGACACAGACACAGAGAGAGATAGAGAGACACACAGAAATAGAGAGACAGATACAGAGAGACAGAGAGATACACAGTGAGACAGTGAGAGACAGAGAGACAGGGAGAAACAGAGACACAGAGAAAGACAGATAGTGACACAGAGACACAGGCATACAGAGAGACACAGAGACAGACACACACAGAGAGACACAGAGAGAGACAGATGGGGGCAGAGACAGACACATGGAGAGGGTTGGGGGATGGGAAGCAGGGATAATATACTCCAAGGACATCCCCCAGAGACCTAGGTTCTTGCACTAGGCTCCACCGCCTAAAGTTTCTAGAACTTCCTCAAATAGTGCTACCATCTGGGGATCTAAGCTATGACATCATATAACATGTAACATAACTGGGGCCAACCCATAATTGCGACTACAGGAAAGTGTCAGCTCAGCAGTTGATCTGGGCACCGCCTTGCCACGCTGTGTTCTCCTTGCGTCTTTGTGACCTGTGGTGACCTACAGTTAAAAGTGATTCAGTTTAGTGGTTAGTAAGGAGACCTGCAAATGTCAGAAGTGTGGAAAAGTGACCGTGGAATGTTTAACCCTAAACGGACATCTACAGCCACGCTCACCTTTCACCCAAGGTTCAGGGAACCTGGAACAAGGGCAGAAAGATTGTAAGAGCCGAGCATTGGGAGGAATGCTATGACACTTCACCTTCCATACCTGACAAGACCACTGCCCTCCTGAGCTCACAGCCACTGTGGCACCTGGACAAGACCTGGCGAATCAACATCCCAGCATGAGTGGGTAAGGGAGTCAGGAGTCCCGCCCCTAGCTGGTGGCTACTTGGGGAGGCACAGTCCGTTTTCTTCAGGGATATGGTCCCTAGCAGATTGACCATGCTCCAGAGGATGCTCTACGCTCCTATTTGCCTTGAAGCAGCTGGGAAGCAGAGACAGAGACAGGCTTGCCCCCGCTGATTTACTTCCCACAAGTAGACTCCATGCCCTAAAACTCCTATTTCTCCCTGTTACATAGCCCATTAAATTGCTAATCCGTCAGTGGGAGCAGCCCACTCGTGAGGTGAGGCCAGAGCCTGCCTGCTCCAATCATTTTTGAGCAAAGCTCTGCAAGGGACAAAATCTTCCATGGACACACGAGCTTCTGTGGGATACTTCATCTCCAAACCATGACATGTGGGGTGTGTGCCTACAGTCCCACATCAGGGACTTGCTTACCTTGTAAGCTCATTTGTTAATGGCCATGTGGTTAGATGAGGTCATTAGGGTGGGCCCTCATGCCGGGATAAGGGGCTTTATGGGAAGACAAAGAGAAACCTGAGCTAGACCCTTGTCTCACTCCATGACACCCTTGTCTGCTGTGAGCAGCAGGAATTGCTAAGCAGGTGGTGGTACCATGCTCCTGGACTTCTGAGCCTCAGAGTTGTGGGCCAAATGGCCTACAGTCTTTATAAATTACTCAGTCACAGGTATTTTTGTTATAGCAATGGAACATGAATGAACACACTTAGTATACAGCCACAAACCACACAGATGACATCGATTGCAGCTCTTGATAACATTGTCCAACACCACAAAACCTTTCAAACCCCAGAGGTAAAGAGGTTTGGGAGGGAACACTGGACCTGGACTTCACTGTTCCTTGCATTTTGGCAAGAGAAAACAAACAATAGACCCAAGGCATCTGTTACATCTCATTGCAGAAGATGACAGTTGCTGTAACTTGGGGCACACAATGAGGTGGCTGTGGCAAGGCTTGGTCTCATTAAAGTGGTAGCATTTGGACTTGAAGGAGATGAACCTCACACACATCTGAGGGAAGGATCGTCCAGGCAGATCTAATGGTCAGTGCAAAGGCCCTGAGGACAAATAATGACAGAAAGGAAGGGAGGCTGCAGGACAGTGGGAGACAGGGGTCCACCCCGATACTGTTAGTACAGGGCACAGATTTGGGGAAAAGAATTCAATTTTGCTCAGTGCTCATGTTAGGGCCTGGACTCCAGGCTTCTCAAGCCTACTTAAGGTCTTTAGAGGTACAGAAAACAGGGGTTGCATATGTATGTGTCTGCATATGTATAAATGTATGTGTATGTGGGTAAATGCATTCATGTATGTGTGTAGGTGTATGCATGCATGTACACATACCTGAGTGTATATATATATATATATATATATATATATATATATATATATATATATGTGTGTGTGTGTGTGTGTGTGTGTGTGTGTGTGTGTGTGTTTCAGTATTTGGATATATGGGCATGTGTGTGAGTGAGTATATGTATTTGAGTTTATTTAGGTTTTATGTATAATACACGTGTTCATATGCATGTGTATGCATGTATATAATCATGTTTTCACATACATATATGCATGTATTTATGTGCATGTGTGTGTGTGCATTCTTGTGTAATTGTTGAGACTGAGAAATACTGAAATCTGCTACCTGCAGGCCAGAGACCTGGGAAAGCTGAGGTCCTATGGCTCTTCTCCCTTCAAGACCCAAAAGCGTTGGTGTCTAAGGGCTGGAGACATAGTTGCCCCAGTTCAGGCAGCAAATCTACCCTAGCTTGCTTTGTCTCTCCTCCTATAGTTGCTGAAGCGAGGCCTCCCACCCACACTGGGGAGGCAGTGTAGCTGCTGGAGACCTCAAATCCACACTGGAGAGGCAGTGCTTCTTAGGTCTGTTCACTGATTGAAAGGCTTATGTCACCCAGAAAGAGCAGGAAGCAGTGTTTTTACCAGTTAGTTGGGCATGCCTCTGCCCAGTCAAGTTAACTTGTAAAAATCTCCATCATTGTGGGAGATGGCTCACTTGGCAAAGTGTTTGTCATGAAAGCAGGAGGGCCTGACTTTGATCCAGAATCCATGCACAGTGCTATGTAAAAAGTATGGTGGTGCACACACTTGTCATCCCAGCACTGGGGAGGCGGAAACTGGCAGGTCCCGGGGTTCACTGGCCAGCCTGATTAGCCTACTAAATGAGCTCCAGTCAGTGAGTGACCCTAGTTCTGAAAACAAACTGGACTGTGTCCTGAGGAACAACACTGAAGCTGACCTCTGACCTCTATGTGCATAAACATGCATGTGTACCTGCACATACATATACACCTGTTCACACACACATGCATACATGTATACACACACACAAAAGAGAAGAATATTACCTCATTTTTACCACATCTGTTGTCCAGTCACTCAAATACGTGACAATCAGCTGGCCAGGTGACAGGAGGGACTGTCTTGGATAATTTTTTGTCAGTTTGGCACAAGTTAGTGTCATCTGGGAAGAGGGAACCTCTGCTCAGAAGATGTCTCTATCAGATAGGTAAGTCTGTGGGACGTTTTATTGACTGATGATTGACCTGGGAAGGCCCAGCCCACTAAAGGCAGTGCCACCCTGGGCAGGTGGTCCTGGGTTGTAAAAGAAGGCTGAGTAAGCCAGAAGGAGCAAGCCTGTAAGCATCGTTCTGCTGTCAACTCTGCTTTAGCTCCTGCCTCCAGGTTCCTGCTTGGGTTCCTTTGAGAACTTCCCTCATGATGGACTGCAATGGAGAACATAGCCAATAAGCCCTTTCCTTCCCATGATGCTTTTGGTCATGGTAGTTTATCCTAGAGTTAGACAACAGTAGGACAGGGGCACACAGCTGGAGAATTTTTGGAGAGACCTCTTCTTTATGTGGCATGGTTGCTGGTCACATAGGCATTTCAGTTTTCACATGTGACTGTCACTTTTTGTTACAAGCAGAAGCAGAGTTTTGGTTCTGACATCATTGTGAAGAGCTGTGGCACGGTATGGACTCTTGAGGCTTTGGTTCAAATCCTGACTCTACCACTTCTTGGCTTTGTCTCTTCCAAGAAGCAGTGCGACCTGTTGACCTGTTGAAACCTCCCTGCTTTGATCTGCAAAGTGGAGATGGCTGCAGTGGCTGTCTCAGGAGGGATGAACGGATGTGTGTGTGTGTGTGATGCCAGTCTAGAGGGGACACCGAGATGCTATGACCTTCTGTCATAAAGACCTGTGGTGACTAAGGAGAGTGGTTTAGCAGCTGAGCCTGTTTTTCGAGCCTCACGTTCTAATAGGACCATGTATGCTTGTTATAACTCATGCTCCTTGGTGCTTGGGTATTAGGACCACCCCAATTTCTTCCCTCTTTTCAGATGCCTCCTGTTATTGCTCCAGCTTATAGGATGCTCTGATCCAGAGCCAGACTGCTCTCAGATAAACAAGAGTACAAGGGTGGGGTCCATGAACACTTGTGGAATGGGACAAGACTCACCAGAAGGTGGCGCTATTGAGCCATTGCTGCCTAAACACTTGTTTCTGTTTTCATTTTGTTTGATGAAACATGTGTAATTTACAAACAGTCCCCGAAGGAATAGAACTGTGACTTGTGCCTCACGGATTTAAAAAAAAAAGGGGGGTGATTTTTAGTGCCTCTGATAGCCTCACAGCATCATCTCAGCCTAGGGGAAAGAATGGAGGATGGCTCACCTGGAGCCAGCTCCACCTCACGCAGACAGCGTGGTTCTTACCGTAGGTGGTGGGTATTCACACGTAGCTTCTGACTTTTTTTGGATAGTGATTTATGTATTGGATTAGAATAGAAAACATTTACAGCAGCTATCACTGGGAAACCTATACTTTCATGTGAGTGGAGTTTACCTTTCAGGACATAGAATCCGGACAACTCCTTAGAACTTGACAACCTTAGCTTTAGAGCATCCCTCTTCGTTTCCATATCAACTCAAAGGAAAGCGATCACCTTTTATGGACCAGAGTTCATTCTCTCCACTTCTTTCTAGAAATGTGTCCTGTTAGCTTGTCAACTTGACATAGCATAGTCAGCATAGTCAGCCTCTACTGAGGAGTTATCTAGATCACACTGACCCGTGGGGTCTGATAAACCAAACAAACCCTTTCTTTCCCTAAGATGCTTCTGGTCAGAGTGTTTCATCAAATTCAAGGAAACTAGAAGAAGATGCTTTTAAGGAAATTATCCATATTGAATTTCATGTATATACATAATACATTCAGAGTACTTTCACCTCAGCCTCTCTTAACTCCTTCCTAACCCTGTCAACACCCCCTTTCTATAACTCCCCCTCCCTTGTTCATGTTCCCCTCACTCCCATTGGGATAGTTAGCTTCAACTGTCAACTGACACAGCCTAGACTCAGCTGGGTGGAGTGTGGGAGGATTATGAGGGATTGTTGGTTTGATCTTTAGGGGCGTGTCTGCAGGATTGTCTCAGTTAACTGATGTAGGAAGACCCAGCCCAGTGTGGTCCTTATTTCCTT
>NW_021604749.1:2017641-2025688 GCF_004785775.1 Grammomys surdaster | reverse complement strand
TTCCCTCTCTCCCTCCCTCCTTCCCTCTCTCCCTCCCTCCTTCTCTCCCTCCCTCCTTCCCTCTCTCCCTTCCTCCTTCCCTCTCTCCCTCCCTCCTTCCCTCTCTCCCTTCTTCCTTCCCTTCTTCCTCTTTTCCTTCCTTCCTTTTCCCCCTCCCTTCCCTCCCCCTCCTTCTTTCCTCCCCTCCCTTCCTCTTTCCCTTTCTCTTCTCCCCTTTCACTAGGTAAGAAATCCTGAACTGTATAAGAGTGAGAAACAGAACCATACACAAGTGAGCAAGCAAACATTTATTTCTCTCTGCTCTTGATGGATGTCATGTGACCTGCTACAAGTTCCTGTAGAGAGATCCTTGAGATGACTGTTGGGATCCAACCTTGATGTCGAGTTGGTTTTGAAAAACAGCGTTATTGGCATGGTTGGCTTGAAAACAAAATGTTGTAATTGATTATGCACTAAGTTGGTTGCATGTTGCATTAAATCCCCAGGCAGACCAATGGAAGTTGCTGCCAAGATTGAAAAGATGATCAATAGCAATCATAAATTTTTTAACACTTAAAACTTATTTGCTTATTTAAAAATGGACTAGTTTTAGGATTTATTCACTCATGCTTCACTCATCCAGCCATATATCTGTATAACACCATTTAAGAATCAGTTTTGTGTCACTATTTGTTTTTAAAGTAGCTATTTGCATGTAGCTTGAGCTTTAAAAGGTGCAGTTTTGTGTGGTATTAGTTTTCACTTCTACTCCTGTCTCAGGGACTGTTTTCTCCCAAGAATGTCAGCAACTGATTCAGGCTTTCATCTGACCTGTGGTGTCCTTTAGAAATGCCTTATGGTTTTTATTACTTCTCTGCCCTTTGCCAAGATCAAACATAGAAATGTTATATACTTATAATACATATTATCCATCTATCCATCCACGTATCCATTCATTGACAGACACATCAACACACATACCTACAAGTCCTTTCACCCATCCATTCACCCACTTACCCACCCAGCCACTCATCCATCCACTCACCCACATACACATCCATCCATCTATCCATCCATCCATCCATCCATCCATCCATCCATCCATCCAGTTTATTCACACTCCCCACATCCATCTGCTCATCTGTCCATTCATCCACCACAAATGTACATTTACCCATTCATGCTTTCTTATATCTATTATTCTTATATTTATTTTTATAGCTTTTATATATTATTCTTATATTTATTTCTTATATTTATTTTTTTAGGATTCTTTAATCTGATTTTACACAATAGAGTAACTTTGTCCCACTGAGTCCCTTGGGAGAGAAACTTGAAACCATGTTCTTTCAGGTTGAGACATTTAAGAAAAATGTGTGTAGCTGATCATACTTCACTCTGATCCAGAATATGGGCTCATGTTGGACTCCAAGGAGGAGGAAGACCTGTGGAAAATGAGCAAAGAGAGACTGAAAGTGAGACTGGCCGTGAGGTACCAAAGGAAGGAAAGGTAGAGTTGAGAATCCTTGAATCTGTATCCTCTCCTTCCCCCTTTGAAAGCTGAATATTGAGGCCCTTTAAATACCCGGAGTCTCTGCTTTCTATGTGTAAAATGGAGGTAACTCCATCTTCCTTTGAGAGGTTAAAAGTGATGCCTAGATGCAGAACGCGATCCTATCATGATGACTATATTAACCTTATTAAGTATGTACGATTCTCTGTTGTATTTGCAAGTAACTGAGATCTTTTAAGTTAATGTTGAGATACAGTGTAGCACAGAGCCAGAGGCTTGAAGACAAAAGTATATGAACCTTGGCAGGGACTTGGAGCAGGGGAAATCTTCCAACTGGAAAGTGGAAGCTTAAACCTTAGGGGACCAGTAGCCTGTTAGGCTCCTGTCTCTGACAGCATCCCCATAGCATCCTGGGAGAAACTTTCCATCCCATTGCCTCTAGACAGGCTATTTACATCTCTGGCCTGGATTATGGGCTTTGCCCTCAACTTACTGTTCTCCGTTGAATCTTTCTAAAATGCTTGCTTAAAGCTCCCCATTGGAGCACACATCGATCTTGATGTTGTTTAAAAAATGAGAATACTGTTGGACATTTTGGCTAAGGTCATCCTCATTGAGTTCTGGGAGCCTCTCATATCTAAGGTCTCTGGGACTTTCTAGAGGTTTCCCCCCACCCCAAGCCCTGAAGCTGCATATTTCCATTCATTCTCCCAGCCCTCTGGGCTTCTCCCCCCCCATACCTGATGCTGCCCCCCACTTCCCCTCCCGCTCCTGTCTCCCACCCAGATCCCTTCCTCCCTCTGCCTCCTGTGATTATTTCCTTCTCCTTTCTAAGTGAGATTGAAGCATTCTTACTTGGACCTTCCTTCGTGTTAAACGTCATACAGTCTGTGGGTTGTATTATGGGTATTCTGTACTTTTTGGATAATATCCACTTATCAGTGAGTACATACCATGTATGTGCTTTGAGAGCACCTCCAGTAGATAGACAGGGCCCCTGGAGGGATGGGGCCACCCACCTAACCTTCGAAATTTTTGACCCAGAATTGTTCCTGTCTAAACAAAATGCAGTGACAAAAATGGAGCCATCCAGAGACTGAACCAACTTGGGTAGGCACCAAACCCCAACTCTATTACTGATTGTGATGGTTTGTATGTGCTTGGGGCAGGAAGTGGCACTATTAGGAAGTGTGGCCTTGTTGAAGTACGTGTGTCACTGTGGTTGTGGGCTTTAATACCCTTGTCCTAGCTAGCTGCCTAGAAGCCAGTATTCTGCTAACAGCCTTCTGATGAAGATGTAGAATTCTCAGCTCTGCCTGTGTCATGCCTGCCTAGATGCTGCCTTGCTCTCACTTCGATGATAATGGACTGAACCTCGGAACCTGTAAGCCAGCCCAATTAAATGTTGTCCTTTATAAGACTTGCCTTGGTTATGATGTCTATTCACAGCAGCAAAACCCTAAGTAAGCCAGAAGCTGGTACCAGGGACTAGGATATTGCTGTGATAGGCCTGACTATGCTTTTGTTTGGAAGAATGTGGATTTTGGGACTTTGGATTTGGACAGCTGTGGAATGCTTAAAGTCAGACTTAATGAGCCATCCTAGTAGGAATATGGAAGACTTTGTTACTGTGAGTGATTTGAACTGTGCAGACCTGGCTGCAGGTCTACTAAGTCACTGATACCATATTGTGCTTGCTTGCAGACAGGAGCTGTTTTCTGAAGGGCTCTACTAGCAGCTGACTGAGATAGAGGTAGGTACTTATAGGGAACCACTGGACTGAGGTTGAGGGCCCCAGTGTAAGAGTTAGGGGGAAAGATTGAAGAAACTGAAGGGGACAGCAACATCATAGGAAGAACAACAGTATCAACTAACAGGGATCCCTCAGAACTCCCAGAGCTAATCCAGGAACCAAAGAACCATGGGCTGGTTCTTGGTTTCTGGCACACATGTAGCAGAGGACTGCCTTGTCTGGCCTCAGGCCCCTAATCCTGTAGAGACTTGATGTTCTGGGGGAGGGGAATACTGGGGGGAGTGAGGTAGGGGTGTGAGGGTAGGGGAGCACCTCTCAGAGGCAAAGGGGGGGATGGGGTGAAGAACTCGTGAAGGGGGGACCAGGAAGGAGAGCAACATTTTTAATGTAAATAAATAAGATAATTTAATAAAAAAATAAAACATAAGGATACTAAGTTGCTTGGGTTGGGGCTGTATCTGGAGGAGCTGAGGGATGGGTGACTCTGATCAAAATACAATGTATGAAATTCTCAGATAATTAATAATTGTTTTTTTAAAGAAAAGTTTTCTACTCCCTTAGACTAAAGTTAAATTCCTTAGGGGTTCACACTGTAGCTCTTCCTAATACTTCCACTCCAATTTTGCTCAGGTTTTTTTGCATGCCTCTAACTCTGTGATTTAGATGCCTTGGTAAGCAGAGTCCCCTCTCTGGAAGCTTCTTTTCTTCCTTCCTTCCTTCCTTCCTTCCTTCCTTCCTTCCTTCCTTTCTTTCTTTCTTTCTTTCTTTCTTTCTTTCTTTCTTTCTTTCTTTCTTTCTTTCTTTTTTGGTCCAACTACCACCCACTCTTCTTTCCAATGCAGCTCACCCTCATCTGCACGTTTCCCAAGCCCACCCCCAAGAAGGAAGTGACATAGGGTCTCTGTGGTCCAGGGTGATGCCTGACTCCCAGTGGACAATTCTGCAAACCTCTATCCAGAAGCTACTCACTGTGGACAGGAAGGGCCAGAGAATGAGGACCACAGGTCTCGCAGACCTCTGAGATCAGCTAGTGGCATTTTCTTTCTTTTTTTAAAAAAGATTTATTTATTTATTTTATGTATATGAGTACACTATAGCTGTCTTCAGACACATCAGACACCATTACAGATGGTTGTGAGCCACCATGTGGTTGCTGGGAATTGAATTCCAGGACCTCTGGAATAGCAGTCAGTGCTCTTAACCACTGAGCCATCTCTTAGCCCCTAGTAGCATTTTCTTTGTGGCTGTCATTATTATATTATAAACTCAGGGTGGGAGGTTGACAGGAGTCCTCAGCAAACACTGGGACATCCACTTTCTTTGTCATGGTTTTCTTGTCTCCAGTTTATATGAAAGATCCAGCATATTTTACCCATAGAAAATCTTTGCCAACTGTATATTTGATTAGTGACTGAGTTTAGAATATATAATGAGCTCAAAAATTAAAAAATCCATTTAAAAAAACAAAAAACTCAAAACAACAAACAACCCCCCCCAAAAAAAATACAAGAAGAAAATAAGCCAATCATGAAATGGGCAAACGAAACAAACAGATCTCAAGAGATGAAGTTTAAAAACAGTCAGTAAATAAGTGTAACATGTCCATTAACCTTAGCCATCAGGGAAATAAAACATATCATGAGGACACTTGCTCCACTATGTTTATAGCAGCTCTATTCGTAATGGTCAGAAACTGGAAACAACTCAGAGGTCCCTCAATTGAAGAATGGATAAAAAATAATGTGGCATATCTATACAGTGGAACACTATTCCACCATGAAAAGTAAAGACATCGTAAATTTTGCAGGCAAATGGATCTTGAGAATATCATCCTGAGTGATGTAACCAGACCCAAAAGTACATGCACAGTATGTATTCACTTATAAGTGGATATTAGCCGTAAAATACGGGATGCCCATGCTACAATCCACAGACCCAAGAAGGTTGGGCAGGAAGGAAGACACAAGCAAGGATGCTTGAGTCTCACTAGGAAGGGAGAATGGAATGGTTCTGGAAGCAGATGGGGGAAAGGAACTGGGTGGGAGAGAGGATAGGAAGGGGAGTCGGGGAGTTGGGGCCGAGTATGGGGAGGGACAGAGGGATGGCCTGATGGCCATGAGAATGAATGGAAATCTGCAACTGACAGGGGTGGGGAGGTGGAGGACATATCCAGGAAGAGACAGAGACCTGGGAGAAGGGAGGTGTCCAGGAATCAATGGGGGTGACCTTAGCTGTGACTCACAGCACTGGGGACATGAAACCTGAAGAGGCCATCTCCTGTGGCCAGGGAAGAACCCCAGAGGAGCTACAGGGATACCAACTCACCCACAAAACTTTCAACCTAAAACTTATCCTGTCTACAAGAAATGCAGGGACTGAGAATGTAGCAGATACTGAGGGAATGGCCAACCAATAACCAGACCAACTTGAGACCCATCCCAAGAACAACACCAATACCTGACACTATTAATGATATTATGTTATGCTTGAAGACAGGGACATGTTGTCCTCTGAGAGGCTCCACCCACCAACCGACTCAGACAGATGCAGACACCCACAGCCAAACAGTGGATGGAGCTTGGGGACTCTTATGGAAGAATAGGAGGAAGGATTGGAGTCCAGAAGGGGATAGGAACCCCACATGAAGACCAAGAGAGTCAACTAACTGGGACTCTTAGGGCTCTGAGACTGAACCACTAACCAAAGAGCACACACAGGCTGGACCTAGGCCTCCCTGCTCATATATAGCAGATGTGTGGTTTGGTATTCATGTGGGTCCTGGACAACTGGAATGGGGGCTATCCCAAAAGCTGTTGCCTGTATGTGTAATATGTTCTACTATCTTGGTTGCCTTGTCTCTAGGAGAGGAAGTGCCTAGCCTTGCAGAGACTTAGAATGCCAGGGTGGGGGATACCCAGGGGGACCTCCACATGATCAGAGGAGAAGGGGATGGGGATGAGGGAAGGATTGTGGGAAGGGGTGACCAGGAGGGGGGCAGTGAGCAGGATGTAAAGTGAATAAGTAAAAAATAAACAAATAAATAAAAATTAAAATAACGTGGCACACCTACACAATGGAATACTATTTATCTATGAAAAACAAAGATATCATGAAATTTGCAGGCAAATGGATAAAACTAGAAAATATCATCCTGGGTGAGATAACACAGACCCAAAAGAACAGGCATGGTATGTATTCACTTATAAGTGGATATTAGCCATAAAGTACAGGTGCTATAATCCGTAGACCCAAAGAAGCTAAATAACAAGGAGGGTCCAAGGGAGGATGCTTGAAATTCACTCAGAAGGGGAAATAAAATAGTTAGTGGAGGCAGATGGAGGGAGGGAACTGGGTGGGAGAGGTGATGGGGAGGAGAATGGTGTAGGAAGGATCAGGTATAGGGACAGCAGGGGAGAGTGAACAGAAATCAGGTGGGGGGGGCAATCTCTAGGACATGGCAAAGACCTGGGTTGGGGGAGGGAGTCTATGAGGGTGAATCTAGCTGAGCCTCCTAGCAGTGGGGGATATGGAGCCTAAAGTGGCCACCTCCCATCACCAGGCAGGACTCCTAGTGGAGGGATAAGGATGCCAAGCCACCCACAAAACCTTCTACCCCAAACTTGTCCAGCCTACAAGAAGTGCAGGGACAAAATGGAACAGAGACTGAGGGAATGGCCAACCAATGGCTGGCCCAACTGGAGACCCATCCCATGGGCAAGCACCAATCCCTGAGACTACTAATGATACTCGGTTATGCTTGCAGACAGGAACCTAACACAACTGTCCTCAGAGAGGCTCCACTCAGCAGCTGACTGAAACAGATGCAGAGACCCACAGCCAAACATTAGGTGGAGCTCGGGGAGTCTTGTGGAAGAGTTGGGGGAAAGATTAAAGGACCTGGAGGGGATAGAGACTCCACAGGAAGACCAACAGAATCAACTAACCAGGACCCTTGGGGGCTCACAGAGACTGAACCACCAGCCAAAGAGCATACATGGGCTGGACCTAGGCTACTGCCCTCTGCCCCTTTCCCACAAATATGTGGCAGATGTATAGCTTGGTCTTCATGCAGGTTCCCCAAGAACTTGAACTGGGGTAGGGATGGGACTGTCTCTGACTCTGTTACCTGCCTGTGGATCCTGTTCCCCTAACTGGACTGCCTTGTCTGGCCTCTGTGGGAGAGGATGTCCCTGGTCCTCCAGTGACTTGATGTGCCAGGGTGGGTTGGTACCCAGGGGGATCTCGGAGAAGGGGAGAGGGATGGAGGGAGGAACTATGTGAGGGGAAGACTGGGAGGACAGGGTGCGATTGGGATATAAAGTGAATAAATATTGGGGAAAAAAGGGATTCCATCACATCCCAGTCAGAGTGGCTGCCCTGCAATGCGTGAGCACCAGGCTTGTTCATAGGTGGAGCCATCTTTCCAGATCCCAAACAGTTTGGTTTTGAATAGACTTATGCATGGCTTTGCTCTCTTCTCTGAACCTGGTTTTTGGATTTGGAGTACTAAATATGTTTATTACAGAGTAAACAATTTTGCTGAACTGTAACCAGTATAGAATTCATTGTTTGTTTTTAATAGGAGAAATTTTTATTTTGCTTACAGTTACAAAGGTCACGGTCACTTGGCCTCCATGCTTGGGTGGAGCATCATGGTGGCAGGAGCCGGTGGTGGAGACGGTTCCTCATTTCCTGCTGGGGAGGAAGCAAACTCTGGGGAGATAGAGATAGAGAGAGGGAGGGATAGATAGAGGGAGAGAGAGAGAGAGAGAGAGAGAGAGAGAGAGAGAGAGAGAGAGAGA
>NW_021604749.1:2003380-2017631 GCF_004785775.1 Grammomys surdaster | reverse complement strand
AGAGAGAGAGAGAGAGAGAGAGAGAGAGAGAGAGAGAGAGAGAGAGACAGAGAGACAGAGAGAGACAGAGACAGAGAGATTGAGATTCCAGATTCTGATTTCAGGGCATGGCTATGTTTCTCCATGGATGCTAGGGGTTGAACTTGGCTCCCCACGCTTGTGAAGCAATTGCTTTATCGACAGAGACAGCGCTCTAGCTCAGGATTATGTTAGGTTTTCTACAGACATCGTATTTTCTTAATCCAGGCTTCAACCTAGGATCTCACATTCAACTGAGTCTCATGGGGCTTCATGCTCCAGTCTGAGGCAGTCCTTCACTTCACTCCATCACCTTAGTGGTTGAGACGATGGATCTGAGGTTTGATAGAGCTGGGCTTGGTGAGGATTATGTAGGCTTGGTTGTCCTCATCAGCATCAAGATCGTTTCTTGAGATTCAGAAGCAACATTTATGTTTAGATGAGTCACCATCTCCAGTGTTCCTGGAACAAGGGTAAATCCCACCCGGAGATGGACCTCCGGAATCCAGGTGCTTTCTCAGCGAGTGGTTCTGTCTGGAGGCTGAACAGACAGATGAGACTTAGCCCCAGGCAGCAGAACGAGGGCTAACACAATCCAGATTCACCCCCTTTGCTGAGCTCCAAGTCCCAACCCCATGTGCAGCCAGTTTCACTGGGTAATGAGGCTCTGGTGCTTTTGAGGGCGGCTGACCTTTGGAGCAAATTATCCAAGGAAATCTGATTAGCTAGTTCAGTGGGTTCCTGCAAAATGGATCTCCGTTGTATTCCTGCTCAGAAATGTCAGCGTAATTGGACCTCCCTCTCTTGTTTTCAACCTTAGGAAAAAAAGAAATTAAAAAACAAAACAAAACAAAACCAAACCCCATCCCAAACCTCTGAAGAACCGTCCTTTGACTTAGAGCCTTTGCTTCTGCACATGGTTCGGAGGGTGTTTCTGTCTATGTTTACAACTTTATTAATCAAGGGAACAGCCCAATCATCATTTAAACAAACAAGCCAAAAGAGAAAAAAATCCATTCCCAAACAGATGATATGAGCTTAATAGAGATGGCCCAGCCAAAGACCTTAAATAAATAAACCGAGTTTAATTCAAGGGAAAGAGAGTAGGGTGGTAATGACTCGAGGCTGTGTGCCATGCAATGTAACCAAATTCAAAACTCGCTAATTTCATTATTTTAATGGGAGTCTGCATCCCATTCATTAGGCTGACATATGACTACCCATTAGTAACAGTTCATTTCCAGAGCTATGGTGGATAAAGGGTGATTGGAAATGAGCTAGGGCCAGGCCCGGTGGAGGCTTACACTGCTCAGAAGGGAGATTAAGGATGGAGACCTGGAAAAGGGGCAGGAAGCCCAATGAGGAAATCCTCAAGACCTGACAAACCCATAGTATCAAAAGTAGGCCTTGATCTAGGCAACTCTAGGTTAAGGTTCAGGTTTTGCAACCTATTAGTGGTGTGACCTTGGGCAAGTTACATTCCCACTCAGAACTTCAGTTTGCCTGTCTGCCAACTTAGGTAACAGAAGTTTTTGTTTTCACAGGGTTGCCTGAAGCTACTCACTGGTGTGAATCCTTACTACTTAGTGAAGGGTTCGGCAAAAGATGGTACTTAGTACAGGCTTAGCAAAGGTCTGTGATAATGATGGCGATGTTGGTAGTGATGGTGGTCCTGATGGTGAGGGTGGTGGTGGTAGTGATGGTGATGTGGTTATGGCGAACAGTGGTATTGTGCTGCTGATGAGGGTGATGATAACAGTGAGGATGGTATGGTGGCAATGGTGTAATGACTGTAGTGGTGAGAATGTTGGCATTACTGTAATGTTGATGATGGAGGTAACTGTGATGTGGTGGATGTATATGCTTGGCCCAGGGAGTGGCACCATTAGGAGGTGTGGCCTGTTGGAGGAAGTATGTCACTGTGGGTATGGGCTTTGAGACCTTCCTTGCAGCCTTCAGAACAAGATGTAGAACTCTCAGCTCCTCCTGCACCATGTCTGCCTAGATGATGCCATACTCCCACCTTGATGAATGTCTGACCCAGCCTCAATTAAATGTTGTCTTTTATAAGAGTTGCCTTGGTCATGGTGTCTGTTCACAGCAGTAAAACCCTAATTAAGACCGGTGGTGATGGTAATTATTATGGTGATGATACCGGTGATGATTATGGTGATGATGATGGTGATGCGACAATGTTGGTGATTGTCATTACTTGATGCCATCACTAGATCGCAGTGTTTTGTGTCTTGAAGATTTTTGCTGATGGTTAAACTGAGATTAGTAGAGGTCAAGTAAATTGTCCAAGTATATCTCATTGTTGAAATTTTTAGTACAGGATGAAGAGTTTTATCTTTGCATGAAAAAGAGACACAATGCTTGAATGACTTCACATACATACATAGATACTTACAAACATACACATACATACATGCATTTACACATGCACATCACTCATGTACAGATATACAGATAAACACATACATACATGTGTACACAATGTATATACATACTCATACACACATACATTTATAGACACATACACAGATAAACACATGCACATATGCACAATGCACATATGTGTGTATACACAAACACAGACACACACACACACACAAACACACACACACAGCTCAGTGTCAGTTGTTTTGTTGAACTTGGTGAAAATCTGTCAAGCTGGAAGTTGTTTATGGACAGCCCCTTCTGTTTTTAGTAGCACTAAATAAGGGATACTGTACTTATTATAGGAGACACTCAGGTTGAGCAGAGACATGGATAAATGCATGAGTTTAGCAAAGAGTTTTTGCCACAGAATTTTAAAGGATATTATTGCCCTCATTGTCATGGAAACCAAGCAATATCCCAGCCAAGCATGACCTCAGCAAAACCACTTGCACATTATGGAGAGACAGAGGGATTTCTGCAGTGGGACATTTCTGTTGGGGGAAGTTTCTGCTTCATGGTAGAGTGAGTTCTGTCTGCTCAGTGGACTTTTGGTGCTTGAGGGTCCTCAATAGTTATCCATGAATATGGAGGAGTTCAAGTAACTCAGATGTCTTGGCACACAGTACCCACCCCTGCCATTCCTAAATTCATTTCCCAGCTAGGGAAGGCATATTCCTAGCTATAATTTTATTTACAAAGGCCTCTAATCTGGTGTGAACTCAGAAGGCATGTTTGATTAACAAGTTTCTCAATTAACCAGCCAGAGAAGAACAGAGGGAAGCATTCTGCAGATGTGTGGTGTTCACAGTCCTTATGACTTGGGAAGTTTTCCTTGTGGGCCATGAAAGAGGGACACAGTCTGAAACTTTCCCTTCCTGCTGTGTTTACTGATGGGTCTCTTCTAATATTAGATCAAAAATGATTAATAATATTATGTTTCAAGGCTCTCAGATTTGTCAATTTTTTCCCATCTAAAAGCATATAATTATAGATTATTTTTAAAAACCAGAAAAGGAAATCAGCCATGAACCACAATCTAACGTGTCCACAAGCCTGTGGACATACTTGTCAGGGTGGTTTTTGTATAGATAATTTTGCATGTAATTATGAGTGTATGTGTTCTGCCTATATAGCACATTACAGTTTATTTTAATCATCATTATGAATCTTCCAAATGTACATAAGACAAAATTTTTTAACAAATACCTGCATATTTAACACTCAGATTCATGTTAGTATTCCCCATGTTTCAGTGGGCTGTGTCTTGTACTCTTTTTTTTTTTCTGCAATGGTTTAAATTAAACCTCAGACTTCAGGGTATTTACCTAAATCAGTGGCTTTCGTCTGGGGGCAGTTTTGATGTCCGTTTTTCCCAGGGGACATTTAGCAGTGCTTGAGAGAGCTTTGGTTGCCCCTCTAAGGGGATATGTGTAAGCCAGGGGTGCTGCAAAACTCCCAAGATGTCCAGAGAAGCCACTTCTCCTTAAGGAAGAACCACCTTGTCTCAGATGTTGAAGGGGCTTCACCAAACTTCCTGCTACATGTCAGGAAAGGCATGTTTGTAAAATGTTAAACTTCATGTGTTCACGGTGATGGTTTAAAGGAGAAATGCCCCCCATAGACTCAATTGGATCACAATTGTTGTGGCTGTTTGGGGATGGGTAGGTGGTGCAGGGTGGCTGGAGGAAGTATGTCACTGGGGGCGGGCTTTAGGAGTTTATGACCTCTCCCCACTTTTAATTTGTGCTCTCTGCTTTGTGCTGGAGGTTGAGATGAGATCTCTTAGCCTCCTGGTCCTGACATACCTGCTTTCTGCCACGCCTTCCTGCTCTGGCGGACTCTTAGCCCCCTAGAACCATAAGCCAAAATAAATTTTTCTCCCATAAGTTCCTTTGGTCGTGATGTCTATCACAATACCAGGAAAAGTAGCAGATACAAGCATACATCGTTTTCATTTCTACAAAGCTAATTCCTCAAGAACCATCTAGGACCTAGTTCACAGCCCCCTCTAAAAGAATGGAAAGTGTCCTTTACAACCGATTTTGGGCAAGTCCTTTCTCGTTTCATTAGCACCCTTTAAGGACTCTTATTGTAAATTACTGGGAAATCATCTACCAAATGGATTGATCAAAATTTACTCAAGGATCCAGAGTTTTCAGACATTGGTTTTGCCTTGGGGATTCAAGCAAATTTTATCTATGAAAAAAGTAAAGTCTGCTTCTATTTCACCTTTTATTTCTTGTCTTGCTTATGCGCTGCTTGGACTAGCAGTGAACACTATGCAGGTGTGGAAGTGAGAGTCTGTGACTTGCTCCCAGTGTTAGAAGGCTCAATGTTTGCCATTCTTATAATGTTAACTGTAGGTTTCTCATTGCAGAACATTAGAGTAGATACTCCTATTCATTTGTTATAGATAATAAAAGATGTTTAAGGTTCATAGAAAAAAACTGAGATGAAAATATCCTTCACAAAAGTTTTATGAGGAGTGTGATAGATTCAGCTATAGACAATTAATGAAGTCTTGAGGTGGGATCGCATCAGGAGAGATGGCACATGGTGTTAGGCAGCCATGACGAGACCTTGAGGTAGGAGAGCTTTAGGGGCGGTGGCCACAGAGTAGGAATCCCAAAGGGAAAGAGACAGACTCTCTTAGCATCCTACCATAGGCAGCATCACGAGGTCTTGAAGGACGAAAGAGACTTCGTAATACAAGGGGATTTCTGGCTTGCACAGGTTTCCAGACAGTGTTGTATGTTCCACATTACATGACTTGCTTCCATGCTAGAAATCACAAGGCTTCAGAGCAAATAAAAATTGTAACTTAGGGTTATGTTGCAGTTCCAGTGAGAGAGAGCGGGCGGCGGGGGGGGTGCACCTCAGAATTGTGAGGTCTTAGCAGCTCTCTGTAGCTGGCCTTGAGGGAGAGATTGTAGGGGATGTGTCTTGATTTTGGGGAGTCAGAGCAGTAGCTAGAGACTGATGATCTAATGATTTTTACTTTCACTGGATGTTTTTATTTTGAAAGACTGATTTCTGTCAAAGGCTGTTTATTTGAACATCTTGGGATGATCAGTGGTCTTCCCCAACTCTGATGGGTTACAGTGACGGACTTCCATGTTAGGAAGAAAGCTCTGCTTGGTTGTGGTATTGTTAGTCCTTTCGTTGTATCATGGACTTGATTAGTTAATACTTTTTGTATCTATATTAATGAGAAATTGATGTATTTTGTTTTTACTTATAATATCATCACCAGTTTAGTGCCAGGGCCATGCTCCTCGTATATTAAGCTGGTGCTAGCATCTCCTCCTGCATTTTCTGAATTGTTAGAATTGCTGTTGCTATTACTTCCCCTTTGAACAGATCAGCTAGGACTGATCTGTCTTCTATGTCTTCAATATTAGTCATCTGTGATTTTATTTAATTAAAACAAACCCTCAGCCTATTGTCATGGGCAATCTATTGTTTTCATATCTACCATCTCTTTTTAATAGCTGTAGGATCTGTAGTGATGATCTGATTTTCATTCTAAATATTGGTAATTTGTTTTCCCCACCACTTTTTCTTATTGTAAAAATTTTATATTTCCCCTTGCTTATAAGTATTTTCTTTACTCTAAATTTGCCTTGTTCTTGTTTTTTAGATTATTTTTATATTTTTTCAATATAAGTCAATTTTTAAATTTCCCTCGAAACATGGCATAAAATTATCTCACATATTTAAATATATTTCATTATTATTTAGTTGAAAATATTTTCAGATTTCCTTTCTGATTTCTTCTTTGACCTGAAAGATTGGGTGTTATGGGTGTTATTTATTAAAAGTGTCTTATTTGCCAATAAGTGGAAGATTTTTCTGTATATTTTCTTTTCTTTCTTTCTTTTTTCTTTCTTCTTCTTTTTTTTTTTTTTTTCGAGACAGGGTTTCTCTGTGTAGTCCTGGCTGTCCTGGAACTCACTCTGTAGACCAGGCTGGCCTCAAACTCTTGAACTCAGAAATCTGCCTGTCTCTGCCTCCCAAGTGCTGGGATTAAAGGTATGCGCCACCACCGCCTAGCTTCTGTATATTTTCTTATTGACAATTTCAGGGATTTTCTTTGTTTTAATTTGAATGATTTCATCTTTGAAATTCCATAAACTTGTTCTATGGCTCAGAAAATGTTTTGTATTGCTGAAACTTACATACATACTGGAAAGGAATGTGGGTTTTTTCAAAGTTGTTTATCTTTTCTGTTATATTAATTTTTAATGAGTTTTGGGTGCTGTTATTAGGTGCATGTGTATTTATGACTAATAAACTAATCACTTAATTTTTTCAGTTCACTGATACAGGTGCAAGCTGTTATTCCTGGCATTTAAATTGGGATTTAACTTGGGTGCTGGGATTTAATCTCAGGTCTTCCTTCTTGCAAAGCAAACACCCTCACCCACTGAACAATCTCCTCACCAGTTCTATTAGATACAAAATTTATCTTAGTCATTTCAAAGTTTTAAAAATAATTCCAAAGTCTGGATTATTTTTGGGTCTATTTTCTACATATTGCTTTCCCTTAACTGAGGCCACTTTTTTTTTTTTGCCTTTTAAACAAACTACTAATGTGTATTTTAATGTTTTATTGCATTCTGAAAATTTGGTAAACAGCTGAAGATCGTAATTGTATTTACTGTAGAAAAAAGCATGCTCTTCTACGTTTCTGTAGGAGCGAATCCACTGAACGTTATTTCTCAGCCTGGGATTGTCATAGCTCTACTTTTGTCCAGTT
Organism: Grammomys surdaster; assembly: GCF_004785775.1. Taxonomy (NCBI): domain Eukaryota; kingdom Metazoa; phylum Chordata; class Mammalia; order Rodentia; family Muridae; genus Grammomys; species Grammomys surdaster. The sequence continues at coordinate 2,010,412 of NW_021604749.1, read as the reverse complement.
TACCAACAGATTTAAATATATTCATGGTGGGATCACAACTTTCCGTTCAGCAGGCTCTGCAGTCTTAGCATTTAGGATTCCAGAGACTGCCTGTAATTCAAGGCTGATCCTGGGCATCTGGGCCTGGGCGACACTCCTACCTTTTTGTTTCCTTGCGCCATTCGCTTTGCTCTCTGGACCGGTGAGATCTACTCAGTCTTGGTTCCCTGCTCTGGTCATTCAGAAGGAACAGTTCTGTGAAGTCCCGAGTTTGTACATGGGGGTGGAGCCCTTTCTGATTTTCTCTTACTCCAGATGTTGCTAGTGAGCATCTGCATGCAGGCTTTGGGGGCGTCTCTGCTGGTGGGCCTATGCGTCGGTGTGTATTTAGCTCAGCCCTCCCACTCTGTCTCATTACCTTATTTTGCAGAGACACTGCTGCTTATGACTTGGGGGAGAGGCTTTTTCACATCTCCTTTCCGGACCCTAGTTTTGATCTGTTACCCTAAGCAGTGCTGAAGACCAGTGGAGAAGTGTAGGCAGGTGGGAGGGGGTCTGTTGTGTTTGCACTCCTGGGATTTCTGTTCTGGTAGTCTACACATAGCTATTGCTGCTTTGTAGAATTTGGATGTTTTCTCTTGTACTTGTCATTTTTCTTCCTTTTGTTTTCCCACTAAAGATTCGGCCACTGATACGGCTCTTCTCTCCTATAAAGTGCTTCTGACTTTCTGAATTCTTTATGTTCTTAGCTCACTTAATAATTTTTCTTTCTATGTTTTAATTAAGCAATCAATTAATTAAATTATTTAATTTTAAAAATTAGAATTTAACAAATTAATTAATTAATTTACCAATCAATGTGTGTGTATGTTGTAGGCATATATGTGACACAGCCCACATGTGGTGGTCAGAGGACAACTTAGGGGAGGTACTTTTTACTTCTACCATGTGGGTTCTGGGGATCAAGCTTTTGTGGTCAGGCTTGATGGTAGGTAAGCACTTTTGTCCAGTGAACCGTCTGGATGGCCTATCCTCCATTCTTCCCTCTCCTTCCTTCCTTCCTTCCTTCCTTCCTTCCTTCCTTCCTTCCTTCCTTCCTTCCCTCCCTCCCTCCCTCCCTCCCTCCCTCCCTTCCTCCCTCTTTTTAAGTGTTCTTTTATTTAAAAATTAAATTTAAAGTCAGTACACACACTAATGGGCCTTGTTATGGCCTTTTCAAACACATATGTTAAGATTCCTTGTTCTAATCTGTCTTCTGCTATCCACCCCACCCCCACTCTTTTTGCCCACCTCTTACAGATCCTCCTCCTCCTCCTACCTTCATGTCCTGTGCATTTCACTATTTTCTTTCTCTTTCTCCACCTTGAGACCTCTTCCTCTCCAGTCATGGTCAGTTTTTTCTAGTTTCTTCTCTCTCTCTCTCTCTCTCTCTCTCTCTCTCTCTCTCACACACACACACACACACACACACACACACACACACACACTCACACATCTACCTCCAGGTTCTACACATGAGAGAACATATGCTGTAGTTGTCTTCCTGACTCCCACTTGTTTTACTTAAAATAATTTCCAGTTCTGCCCATTCTTCTGCAAATGCCACGGTTCCATTCTTCTGTCTGTCTGAACAACTTCAGCTGTGTATACACTCCACATTTTCCTATTGATAGGCACCTAGGCTGAACTGATCTATCTGATCAAGGCTATTCTGAGCAGTGCAGCAGTAACCACGGGTGTGCAGGCATCTCCGTGGTGTGTCCTCTTAGGTATGCACCCTCAATGCTGTGGCGCCATCATATAGTAGTTCTATCTCACTTTAGTTGAACACCCTCATACAGTTCTGATGTTCATAGTGGCTGCACTAATTTTCATTCCCACTAGGGGAGCATAAAGGCTCCAGAGGATTTACCTTTTACAGAGTTGGGGAACTAGCCCAGAGATTTGAGGATAGGCTTAAAGCTAGACTCGTCTGAGTCTGAAACCTTGATTGGTTGTAGAATTTGGATGAGATTTTTATCTCATCTGAACTCAGTCCACATTGTTATCTGTTTTTGTCAGCTGTGACTGAAATAATGCCGTGTAACGACCTAAAAGCGCAGACTTCTTCATTCTTCCTGGTCTGCTGTTCATTTCAAAATTCCATATGATTCTCTCCTAATCATTTATCGAAGAAAAGTGTGTTGATGCCTTCCAAGGTGTTCTTCTGGGAAGTAGACCTAATTAAAAACTACTCCAGGCCTGCCTTTCCTGACTTTATACTCTCAAGAGGAGAGACAATGAACAAATAAATAGAATATATAGTATTTAGTGTACACACACACACACACACACACTGATACAGTAGGGACTTCTCCCATCTCATCTGAGGTCTGATAACATTAAATAGAAAATTCTAGAAATAAAGGTTAGTTTTAAATTGTGTACTGTTCTGAGCAGCACAATTAAATTGTGTTCCACGTCATTCTCTCAAGGTGCTGGTGATGAATTCCATTCACGTGTTAGTCACTTGGCTGTTTAGAGATCAGGAGTCACAGTCTTGGTTACTAAAGGCTGTGTTGAAGAAACCCTTGTTTTAGGCAATAATAGCCCCAGAGTGTAAGTGTCACAATGCTGGGGGCTCGAACATGCCCAAGAGAAGCTGCAAAGTATTTCCATTGAGAGAAAAGATCAAACCTTATTTTTTAATTAGAAAAGAAAAAAGAGTCACAGCCAAAGTTACTAAGATGAATGGACAGACCTGCAAGGAAAGAGAGAAGTCCAGGCTAGCTTTGCTCTCACGCTTCAGACTGCAAAACCACCCCTCCCCACAGTGCCCACTGCTAAGATGGAGGAAGATTTACAATTGCTCATACTTAGGAAAAGCAGTTCAGTAGGAGTCAACAGTCCCCCATCTCAGATGAAGAAGGACCCCTGTAAGGGAGCTGTGTGGAGCGTGTGGGATGTCGGGGAGAGGTGAGCTTGCTGTCACAATGTCATCCCAATTCTCCGTGAGCCTCCCAAACCTGGCATCTTGGCTCATTTTCCTGATTTGAGCCGTCCTGCTAGCTCTTTGTTTTACTGTCTTCTTCTAAACTGTGCCCTGGGGGGCTCACATTTCATAACCAAAGCTGCCTATCAAAGCACTTTGCTAAAGAAAATATATTTAGTCTGGAGAGAAATAATCTCTCCCCCTCAGGGACAGAAAAGGCTTCAGTCAGTGATGGTTTAAAATGGCATTTCCCACCCCGCCTGTCACTCACAATTATATTTTTCTTCTTTGTTTAAAATTGGGGAGGGGCGGAGTGAAGATGTGAAGGGGCCACCCTAAGGAAAGGGAACACGCTGCGGGGCACCTGCTGCACTCCAGGTCTGCTGCTCCAGCTGTGTGCTCAACAGGCTTTGAATGGGGTGGGGTTGTTCCCACTTTCCTAATGGGAAAATGGAACCTTGTACCTTCTGCAGCTGTGGGACGTGGTTCCTGTGAATCATTCCGACCTCTTCCATCACTCTACTGATCCTTTGGTGTGTGGGGAAAATTTAGAGACCGCCTCAGTGGTGGGGGCCGAGAGGGGCTTGCACGCTGCGGCGGGTCCCACATTCGGGAGGAATCCTATGGTTCCAGCGGCCTGGAGGCCTTGACGGTGGCAGGCCCCAATGACATGAAAAGGTCCTTGGTTCCAGAAAGGTTTATTGTCATGGCAGATGGTGGATGGATCTAGGCGTACCCCCCAGAACTCAGGGCAGTCCCGAGTTATATAGGGAGGGAGAAAGGGGGAGGATTGGGGGAGGATCTGGGGGAAGCATGCTTAATTTGCTCTGCCCTCTGGCCTTCATTAGTATGTAAATCCCTAAGGCCTGAGGCCTATAGTCTGGCCTATGTGACTGAACAACATAATTCTATGAAGACATGACTGTTTTTCAGGACCCTGGATTCTGGAGGGTGCCGAACTCCTGCTGGTTCTCACACAGAGTCTCATGCAGAGTCTCAGGGTTCTAGGCACCTGCTCAACCATGACCCAGGATACCCTTACGCAGTCCCACATCTCCTCCCCTTTACTTTTTTAAAAAAGGGGGGGGGGTCACTGTGAAAATTTTGGATGAGGAAGCCGAAAGAAAGCACTATGTAGGCCAGAGGGGTTAGCACAATCAAGTCACAGTATAAGGGGAGTTGGGGATAGGGGGGTAGGGAAGGCAAGAGATCATCGAATCAATTAAATACATATTGTACAATTTGAGAGTAATGACTTCTGATTAATCTAAATAGACATTATGATTTCTTCACTAACATGTCACTTCAGCTATGTGACTTTGGCAAGAGTTCATCCACAGTTGGTAGCGAGTATCTCTGGGTCTTCAGTCAGACGAGATGACTGGGAGAAGGCAGCTTAGCAGGTTCCAGAAGGTGGTGCTGTCTCAGCATCAGCTCATCTCTGGAGTCTGTGGTCTGACGAGATGTAGGCAGCTTGTCTCTGTTGGATCTGTGGATATAATCACAGGGAAGTAGCACCTCTGATGGGGAGGTATCTGGATATTGAGCATTAAGTCACTCTTGGAAAGTCAAAGGTGTTTGAGGAAATTGGATGGCTGAAGGAGAAAACATTGTGTTAATAATATCTGGGGTAGACATCCACAGTTTGTCTGTGAAGGGAAATTAGTTGTTAATTAAAAGCTGAAAGATGGTGATCAGCATGTTGATTTAACCTGTGGAAGTAAATTTAGATGACTTTCAAACCTTGAAGCAATTTTTTTTTTAAAGAGTTGAAGAAAGTGTTGGACATATATCACGAGTATTAGAGAGAAAAGGAAATATTAAAACAAAAGGTGAAAATTTTTTGGTTGAAAAGCACAAACGTTACTGTAGGTATTCCTGTTTGGGAGAAAATTATTAATGAAGGGCCTAAAAGCAGTGGGGAAGGGGGCCTGTTAGAAGCCAGGGCATATCTCCCTTTGTTTTTCTTAGAGAAAAGAAAGGCTAACTTAGAAGAAAAGTTTAAAGTAAGAAACATAGAAGTTTGATAACAGAGTCAGAAGGAGTTAAAGGGTGTGTAAGACTGAGCCATGGCGGGGAGACACCTGGAGGCCAGCAAAGAGTTCTTGGGAGAAGCTGATGGCTGTTCTCAGTTAGAGGGGGAGGGGAGAATTTCTGTTGGCAGGGTCGTGTAGCAGCTCTCAGGGAAGAAGTTTCATTGTTCTTGAGAAGCCAGCAGGCAGAGTGGGAAAGGCTGACCTCTGGGGGGGGGGTGTAAACATTTTGGCAGGCAGAGTGCGAGAGATTTTTGGGGGGAGGGGTAAAGAATAGAGATTTGTCATCTTGTAGGGAACACATGGAGAAGAGGGAGAGAGAGATAGACCTAGTCTTTTGAGCCAGGCAGGAGTTAGTGGTAGCTAAGATTCAGAGAGAAAATGTTGGCCCAGAACACATGGAGAAAGAAAGAGGGAGAAAGGATAGAGAGAGACCCACCTAGTCTTGGGGACTATGCTGGGGTTACTCATGGTTCCATGGAGAGGTTCTTGGCGGGCGCCAGCGGGGGGTAATCTTGGAGCTGGCTTTGTCCGAATCCTCTACCACCTGTAGGGAACGATGTAGGCCCATGTGTGGGTGCGCGTGGGCGTGAATATCTGTTGTGTTGTGGGTCCGTGTGTCTACCATGATGCAGTAGGCTGGGATTGTAGCTCAGCATGGCAGGAGCACACAGGATCTTGGCTGAGTTTATTCCCTGTAACACTGGGCGAGCGTGGTGGGACCCCCCCCCCCCAGCATGGAGAATTTTCACTCTGGTGTAGAGCTCTTGGACTGGGGATCTCTGGGCCAGAAGTTGGCTGGAGACTGACTGGTCTCAAGTCCTTGATTCTCAGGACCGAGACGGGGCATGTGGGTTCACACTGGACAACCCACTGCTAAGAAAAATGAGAGGGATTGGGGATCCCTGTGCTCTGAGGCAGCCAGGGACCGACTGGTCTCAAGCCCTTGGCTCTTAGGACTGAGACAGGGGCATGTGGGTTAACGTCGGATAACCCACAGCCGAGAAAAGGAGAGGGATAGGGGAAGAAGAAAGAGACCCTAGCAGCACCTGTGGGAGAGATTTTACTTGTTTAGCAGACTCAGAGGCCTGGCCAGGTTGTTTGAAGATGTGGGTCCTCGTGGCTGGAACACAGAGATCCTCCAAGTGAGAGATTAAGCAGCTGTAGCTTTAGTCAGCATGGCAGAAGTACGGTATCTTCACTGAGTCGATTCTTCACAGCACTGGACAAGCAGGGCGGGAAGCTCGGCTGCTTTCTGTAGCAGACTGGGGTGGCCCAGTTCTTGAAGTCTGGGGGTGTCTGTGCCCCACATTAGGCGCCAAAATGTGGGGAAAATTTAGAGACTGCCTCAGTGGTGGGGGCCGGGAGGGGCCTGAGGCCTATAGTCTGGCCTATGTGACTGAACAATGTAATTCTATGAAGACATGACTGTTTTTCAGGACCCTAGATTCTGGAAGGTGCCGAACTCCTGCTGGTTCTCACACAGAGTTTCATGCAGAGTCTCGGGGTTCTAGACACCTGCTCAACTATGACCCAGGATACCCTTACACAGTCCCACATTGGTGTTTTGAGATTGGGTCTAATGACACCTAGGTGGGTCTGGAACTAGTTGAGGATGAGGATGATCCTCTAGCTCCCACTTCTGAAGGATTACAATCCCAGGTTATCCCTACCACCCTCTTTTAGGCAGTGCTGAGGAGAGAACCTCGGGGTGGGGGTGGGGGTCTCTGTTATGCAAGACTTGCAGTGTTCCTGCTCTTCTTTGGGCTGGATGTGAGATATGGTTGTTTGCTTTTCCTTTAAATTTTCGTATATCTGTGTTTGTGTATGTGTATATACAGGACTGTATGTTTCTTTCTGCGTATATGTCTCTCTGTGTGTTTGTGTGTATGTGTGTGTTGTGTATGTGTATGGAAAGCCAGAGGTTGGTGCCAGGTGTCTTCTGTGCATTGGTGTTTTTTGTTGTTGTTGTTCTGCATATATTTCTTTTTTCTCTTTCTTTCTTTCTTTCTTTCTTTCTTTCTTTCTTTCTTTCTTTCTTTCTTTCTT
>NW_021604749.1:2003048-2003370 GCF_004785775.1 Grammomys surdaster | reverse complement strand
CTTTCTTTCTTTCTTTCTTTCTTTCTTTCTTTCTTTCTTTCTTTCTTAGTATAGAATGGAGTTTATTCAGGGCATGGGGAGGGGAGTTAAGAGGATAGTAGAGGCAGAGGAAGGCAGAGAGAGAGAAGTAGAGAAGTAGAGACCGACCAGGCAGTTGTGGTGCACGCCTTGCACTTGGGAGGCAGAGGCAGGTGGATTTCTGAGTTTGAGGCCAGCCTGGTTTACAGAGTGAGTTCCAGGACAGCCAGGGCTACACAGAGAAACCCTGTCTTAAAAGAGAGAGAGAGAGAGAGAGAGAGAGAGAGAGAGAGAGAGAGAGAGA
>NW_021604749.1:2000406-2003038 GCF_004785775.1 Grammomys surdaster | reverse complement strand
GAGAGAGAGAGAGAGAGAGAGAGAGAGAGAGAGAGAGAGAGAGAGAGGAGAGAGAAGTAGAGAGGGAGAAGAGGGCAAGCAGCCCCTCGTATATTTCTTTGTGAGAATGTTGGATCCTCTGGAACTGGAGTTACAAACAGTTGTGGGTTGAGTTGTCTTGTGAGTGGTGGGAATTGAACTGAGATCCTCTAGAAGAGTAGCCACTGCTCTTAAGTCTTTGAGCCATCCCTCCAGCCCCCAAGTGTCTTCTATAGTTGCTCTCCATCTTAGTTATTTTTGAGACAGAGTCTCTTTCTGACCTGGGAGCTCACTGATGTGGCTGGATGGCCAGCAAGCCCCGAACACCTTTCCGTCTCCTTCTCTCCAGGGTGGGCTTACAAATGTGCATCATGTTACCTGGCTTTTACAAAGGTCCTGGGACCTGAACCCAGGTCTTTATGCTTGTGTAGGGAGAACTTGACACATCGAGTCATTTTCCCAGTCCCCCTGATATGCCTGGCTTCTAACCTTTGTGACTAGACCTGGGGTCTATCTCTCACTTCATTGTTAGTCTGTGTGGTGGGGACTAACTGCTTCCTGCAATAACAGAAGAAGGCGGTCAAGTCTTGAGGGAAATCAAAGAGTTCCCAGGGCACCTGGCAAATGAATGAATTCCACTGATCTTGTTTGCTTCCTTATGGGATCATCCATCATGATTTAACAGCCCAAAGCCCAGAGCAGCTCCAGGCTTGCTTCTTGCCCAAAGCTACAGACTGTAACTCAGGGCTGGAAAACAGGTTTTTTATGCTACTGGTACCTGCACTATAACCATTATTTTGTATTGTACACTGCATTACTGGGTAATTTAGTCTTCCTTTTACCCACTGTTGAGGGCTTATGAGAGGGTTCAATTCCTTCCTTTGTACCTCACCAAGGTAAACACATTTTTGGGATGTAATCTAAGCGGATATTTGTTAGGGCCACCTGTGTTTCCAAGACTAGGTTCTAAAAAGCTCGTGGCACTTTCCTATTGTTCTATTTGTTTCATTTCATTTCAGATGGTCTTAGTGCAGAGTTTAAACCAATCATACTCCAGGGCAGGCCTCGTGCTCAGGAGCAGTTGCCAACACAAATAGGGCTCCATGTTTTTTTAAATGGCCTTTTTCTTTTTTAAGAAAGAGAAAGACCATGAAGTAGTCTGGGAGGAGTCAGAGGAGGAGTTGGGGAGGAGTTGGGGGAGGAGTTTGGCAAAGAGAATGTGATAAAAAATATATTGTATGATATTTTCAAAGAAAAGAATATTAATTAAAAGCAAGGACATATATATATATATATATATAAATTATGTTGAACAAGGTGAAGGCCAAGGGCATTGCTACATAGTTCATTAACAACAACCAAACAAACAAGCAAGCAAACAAGCAAACAAACAAACAACTGTATTAGGAGCTGGAGAGATGGTTTGGTGGTTAAGAGCACTTACTGCTCTTGCACAGGCTCAGGTTTGATGCACAGGACTTCCAAGATGGCTCAGAACCACCTGTAACTACAGTTCCAGGGGTAGCTGGTGCCCTCTTCTGGCCTCTGTGGCTGCTGCATGAACATGATGCACTGACAAAAATGCAGGCAAAATGCTCATAAAGTTTTAAAAAAGAAAGATAAACTCACACAGGCACACACACCTACATGTAAATAAATAATTCATTAATAATAAAAAAATCTGTGTTAGTGGACCCACTAGGTTTTCTCCATTTCCATCTCTGATTCCTCTACAGAGACCCTCTGCTTAGGTTTTTACTATCATTCCTTGTCTTTGCTTTATGGGGGATGTGTGTTTGCCAGTCTTGATTGGTTGGTTGGTTATAGTGTGAATGCAGAGAGATATAACTGGTCCAAGTGTTGAGGATAAGTGAGACTGTTGTGTGCTAACCCTAAACAAGACACCTATATCAACCACTCCCTGAAAGTCTCAGGGAACACCACAGGAAAGTGGGAGGGAAGAATATATGAGCCCAAGGATGGGGAGGAGTGTGGCCACGTAGTTTTCTGACTCGACATGGCTGCTGTGTTCATAAACTCATTGTAGCTGTGGTCAGATGCACAATACTGAGTTGAGCACTTCCACATTAACTGATAAACTATTGACAGTCAATTGTTGCTGGGAGAGGGAAGTCACTTTCTTCAGTGGTGTAGTCACTGGCCAGTTGCCTATGTACCAGTAAATAAGCTCACTCCAATGCCCACCATAAAACCCTAAACTCACAGCAAGGGATGTGAAAGTAGAGGGGGGTTTCTTGGGAAGAAAAGGGGCTCACAAAAGTTGATGGAGAGAAGGGAGAGTGCCATGGGGAGTATGGTCAATATACACGATATATATGTATGACATTGTCAAGGAATAAACATTCTATTTAAAAAGAGGCCTGGCAAGATGGCAGAACAAGCAAAGGCGATTGCCATGGAAGCCTGAGGGCCTGAGTTCAACCCTGGAAACCATTTCAAAATGCAAAGAGACAACTGATTCCACAAAGTTATTCTCTGTCCCCTGACCTGCACAGGTGTGACATGGCAATATGTATGTCTATCTATCCATTATCTGTTTGTCTATCTCTATCTATCTATCTATCTATCTATCTATCTATCTATCTATCTATCT
>NW_021604749.1:1982740-2000396 GCF_004785775.1 Grammomys surdaster | reverse complement strand
TCTATCTATCTATCTATCTATCTATCTATCTATCTATCTATCTATCTATCATCTCTTCATCCATCTAGATAAGTGTGCACACATATGGTTTGGTTGCATAATTTTTAAATCAGCTTCCAGTATGCAAGCATGGCTTAGACTCCAGACAATTCAAAGGAGCCATCATCCTTTTAGACTAATTATATTCTAGTATTAATCTCTCCTTTGCTCTCTGAGGCATTATCCAGTACCTGTATATACCATATAGGCAAGACATTCCCTTACAGATGTGTGGCATGCGGCTGGCTGCCTGTGGGGTATGAGCAGATGTTGTGCATGCAGTCTCAGGTCCCAGCACCTGAAGGAATGTGTTTGCAACCCTTCCATCCCCCTCTACCTCTAAGCTGGTGTCTGATGCTATTCTGGTAAGCCTGCTTCAATACTCCAGGAAAAAAAAAAGTGTATGGAAAGAGACATATCCCTGAATAACTGCAAAGTATGGCAGCCTGGAACTATTTCCCTCTACACCCATCTGTGAACGAGAAGCCAAGGCACACTTTATTTGAGCCACTCTGTTTTTGGATCTCTTTTACTAGGGACTTAGCCCAACTTCCAGGCAGGATTCGGAATGGAGACCATAGGCTCTACTTCACTGATAAGAAAGTAGGAGGGGTTTTCTGTTTCTCATTTGGTGAAGCATCAACACATAAAACACAGCTCACTGGGATACTCCTGTGCATGAGTGGGCTCTTCAGCATCCTTCTATTATCTATCATCTGTTCTATCAATCACCTATTGTCTATCATTTATCAATCATGTACATACTTAAATTTCCACTCATCTCTCGATCTATTATCTGCCTGTATTTGTATCATTTATATCTATCTGTCATCTATCCTATCTTCATTCTCTATCATAAATCAATAACACAAATATAATTTATCTATCATCTGCTTATAATTATTTATCTATTATCCATACTATCATCTACTTTCTATCTCTAATCTACTTTTAATCTATATATCCATTATGTATTATTGAACTTTTTCCTATCTATCTGTCTGCCTGTTAATCTATCATCTATCATTTATCTATCTATATCTTTATCATCTATCTATCTATCTATCTATCTATCTGCTATCTATCATCTATATGTATTTATCTATATGGTTGAAGAAGGAAGAAGATATTCTCTTCATAACCACAAATCCACAGACGGGAAATAATTTTGATGAGAAGTTATGCGTGGTGGCGAGACCAGGGACTCATGACTCTGTATTTCAGGGCTCACAGCCCCTCTTCATAGGTCATTCAAATCATGACTTTCTCATCTGCAATGAGGATTGCAGTGCATATTTTATGAACTTTTGAAAATGAATTGAATGAGATGATGTATTTAAAGGTCTTGACCCAAGGTCTGATTTTTAAAAAAAGATACCAAACTGTGGGCTGGAGAGATGGCTCAGTAGATGAAGCATTTGCTGCATGAGTATGAGGACCTGAGTTTAATCCCCAGAGACCACGTAAAGCTGTGCATGGCGGTACTCACTTGCCGTCCCAGCACTCCTTTGGTGAGATGGGAGGTAGAGACAGGAGAGCTCCTGGAAGCTCACAGGCCAGCTAGCCCTGTGTGCACAGTGATAACAAAGAGTCCTTACCTTCAACAAGGTAGTAGAAGGCAAAGGTCAACACCCACGCTGTCCTCTGACTTCCATACGTGCACTGTGACATGCACAGTGTTCTACCACTGAGCTGTATGCCTACCCCATGTAATCTTCCTTTCCAGGTCTAGACTGTTAGTCATGTGTCAGCTGCCTCTGCCAGCTGTGCAAGGCTGGATGTGATCTGACCCTGTAACTCTTTGGATTCATCTCATGCCTTTCTGTTGCTATGCTTTCCTGTGACTTCCTTAGGCTCATAGCTAACTTCCTGCCAACACTGTGACCACAGAGCCCTTCCCTGCTTCTGAGTCTGGCAGTTCTGTGCATAATGGGCTCTAACCATCACATCTTGGAGAAAGTTGCCAATTTTGATTGGCAGGGTGATGGATTTCTGAGATGTCTGCACCCTAATGTATGGAGCATGTGAATACGGTCAGTGATAGAACAAAGGGCATGGATGCAGGTGGTGTTATTGTCTCTTATCTTGAAAATATGACAATTACCCTGGAATATCTGTGTGTGATCAGTCCAAAAATCCTGAAAAGTAGAATATGGGAAGCAGAAGAGACTCAGAGAAAGAAGTCTGGAGAAGCAGAGCCAGAGAAACGGGCTGTTGTTGCCTTTGAAGATGGAGGGGAGGGGCCACACACCAAAGAGTATAGGCAGCTCCATGAGGCTGAAAAGAGTGAAAACACAGATTCCCTTCTAGATCTTTGGGAAGGGGCAGCTGGATAGTAAATTGAGTTTTGTCTAGTGACTTGATTTCAGCCTGGTAATTTTAGCCACCTCTGACTTCTGAAGTCTAACCTGTGAGATTACACATGGTGCTGTTGTAAGCTGTTGAGTCTAAGGTAAGGTGGAGCTGTAGGAAACTTGCTAGCCCACAGGATAGCCTGGCTTCCCACACTCTTGCTTTAAGATTGATATCTTATAGCCCAGGCTGCCCTCCAACTCGATGTGTAACTGAGGATGACCTTGAACTCCCAGTCCTCATGAACTACCTACCTAGTTTACGCAGTGTTGGTGATGGAACCCAGAGTTCTATAGATGGCAGGCAAGCTCTCTACTCACTGAGCCCACAGCCCCACCTGCCTTTGTAACACACACCGTCTCCCTCTCCACTTGGGATGGTCTCACCGGACCACTTGATCTGTGGCCACAGGGCCTTTCCATGGTGACAGAAATGCCCACTCAGCTCATCAGCTAACCTGCTAGTGTCTGGGCCGTCCGGCACACGCTCAGCAAATACTTATCAAATGCATAAAAGAACAAAAAAGAACAAATGGAAATTTCAGAGCTCATTGCCCTCATCCGTAGGGTTTCTTGTTTTGACAGGCTGTTTAGAATTTCTGAGTGTACACATGGACACGGGAGGATGAATTGGTGAGAGATCACGTGACAGATTAGTGGGCCACACCAACCAGGAATTCTGGCTAGTGACCAAGTCAAGTCCTGAAATCCAAGTTGTTTTTTGGGAGGAGTTATAAACTCAGACTCAGACACACAGGTGCAGTGGCCAGAGAGTAATTTTCAGGAGCCAGTTTCTTCCTCTCACCACGTGGGTTCTGGGAATTTAGCTGCCAGGCTTGATGGCTAGCACCTTTACCTGCTGAGCCATCTTGCCAGCTCACCAGCCTATAATTAATGGGCTGTAAATCTATAGTGACCGGTGGGAGATGGGGTGTGTGTGTGTGTGTGAGTGTTCCATGTGTGGCTTTGAAAACTTGGATGGGACACTCGAAGCTTTTTACAGCCTGCAACAGTTCAGCTCCCTCACCGCGAGACCCGGCCTGCTGCAGTCGCTGGAGTGTGTGTTTGTTTAATTAGGGCACCGAGTAGAGCCTCATCCGGTGGCAGATGTTGCCATGTGTAATGTAATAAATAAAAGTCTTTATAGGACCCAGCAGGCAGCAGAGCCTTCGGTTAGCAGATGGCAAAATATTAAGCTGGCAGAGCAATAACTTAACTGCCTGAATCAGCTGGTCCCTGCCCAGATTTGCTCTGACATGAATCAACTTCATATAGGGAATGTCACTCTGCCTCAGCCACGGTACCCTCACCTGCCCTCCCTCCTCTTCTTAACAAGGCCGGTTTTTTTACCTTGGTATCCCGTTATTAAAATCAGCTTCCTGGGCGTGAAATCTTGTAGACCCATGAGGTGGTCGATGAGAGGTGCATGCTGGGCTTGACTGTAGGTTTCTTTTGGGGTGGGGGAGGCTGTGTCATGAGTATGCTGTTGCCTTCCAGGCCCAAGTTAGCCAGACAGCGTGTAACCTTGAAGTTACCTTCAAGCCCTCATGGTACTTGAAGACCATCCCACTTGGCTGCAGAAATCCTCTTGGGGACAGACAGGATGACTGCTAGCATGGGGTACCCAGGGAGGAGGAAAAAGAGGCCTTTTACTCTGAAAGCACAGAGCTTGGAAAGAGACTGAGTGCCATCCGTAACGTTACCCAAGGGGCAGAGAGAAGCTGATGAGGACTGGCTTTTCCAAGTGCCAACTGTGCTGATGTTTGTGTTTATGTGGCTCAGGATGGTTAGGGTCATACAGGGATTCTTGACGAGGACCTCCAGGGCCAAGGACTTCTGTCTTCTCCATAACCCTACAGAGCAGTATCCATAACCCTACCCTCGGCACCATGGATGCACCGGTGCTGTCCTGCGACCCTGTTGTGCATTCTTGTGGAATTTATTTTGGGGGTGAAGTTCTGAGAGTTGATTTAGCATTACCAGCTTGGAGATGCCAGAGTTGAGATGGAACCCAATGCTAGGGGTAGCAATTAAATTAACTCGGGGGACTTAAGAGTAAAGTTGAGCAAAAAAAAAAAAAATGGTAGAAACACCACCTGGAAATGAGGAGGAGGACTGACCCAGCAGAGAGAATATGACACTTTGTATTTTCTGAAATAACCATGTTTGAGGAAATTCTTTGATCAGCACTAGAAGGATGCTGTCTGGACTTACCCAGGCTCCTTTGGTTGGTAAGAATTGGGGTGTGGTTTGAAGCAGAACACATCTAACCAAAATTCCTCACAGAGTTTTTCCAAAGGCTCTTTGAACAGGGATTTTAAGTGTAAGGAACAGTGTAAGCAGAGCTGGGGAGACAGGTCAGCAGTAAGTAGTTACGGTGTGCTTGGATCTCCAGAACCCAAGGAAATGCCGTGTGTACATGGCAGCTTACCCGTATATTCAGCCTTTGAAGTCAGAGACAGGATCCCCAGAGCTAACAGGACTAGCCATATCTAAAAGCTCTGGGTTTGATTGAGCGACCTTGCCTCAATGAATAAGGTGAAAAAGCAATTGAGGAAGAGTCCATAATCCACCTGGGTGTCCATGCACACACATATGCAAACATTCATATACACATATGCATACCACTGTCCTACAGAAATGGAGAGAGAAAAAAGAACAACGTAAATGCAAATGAAGGAAGTGCTTCTAGGAAAGGAATCAAGCTGTGGACAGTATGGATGAAAGGGGGTGTGCATGTCCATTTGTGTGCAGATGTGCATGTGGATGAGTGTTGTGTGACACAACTCCTGGAAATATGTGAACACATGTCTACTCATACCAGATAGGGAAACAATGACATACTAAAGTATAGATTTCACCAAAGTCCAATTGATGAATAAATTTTATTGCTGTTACTTACAGGAATATACTTAGAGGATCAACAGATTTAAGATTACCTTTTCCGGGTAGTTTCATTGGTCTGAGCCTCTTCTAGATACCTTGTCTGGTCTCTGCTTGTTTCAGGCAGTTCAACTCATCTGAGAGTGATTCACAGCAGTGTTTAGTTTTTATACCCATATTCTTGGTCAGTTTCAGGGACTTCCTGAAGTCTTTGTGTTGTTTACTTCTTGAGCTTAAGGAACTCCTTTGCAGGATGAAATGTCTGTCCTCCATTTAGAACATGCTGCTGGTTTGCCTCCCTTTTAATAACCTCTGCTTTAACAAGCTTTCTTCCAAGACAGAAGGCTTTAATCTTGGAAGAAACTGCTACTTAACAATAGAGGAATGAAGTTGGTTGTTAGAGACGGGGTCTTGAATGCTATGTTGAATGAAGCTGGTTTCTTTTTCCCTCAGGCAAAAATGAATTGTTAAAGGTGTTGAGAGCCAGCACTAAACTAAGGCAGACAAAGTTTGCTTTAGATCCTGGTGTCAGGTGACTCTTGCCTTCATGTCCTAAAACATCTTTGGGGAAAATGTCAATGAAGGTATTTTTTTGTCACCAAGGTCAGGGGAATAAAGATTTGAGGAAGTCCTGAGTGAAACTTAGATTTCCTTCTGATTTTGCCATCTGGAATGATGGAACACTTTACCAAAGATAAGGCTGGGTGCTGCTGTTCTCCTGGACCCTGGTTCTCAGCATCTCGAATCTTTCCATCTGATTTCTGTGTGTATTGCATTCCTAGAGCCTGAGAATAGACAAATTCCTATGTGCAGGCTTCTGAAATAAAGTCACCTGGGATATCAGCTTAGTCTTCTAAGGAAAATTATCTTCCTTTGTAGCCTATCCCTTAACCTATGTCCTTTGTGTCCTTGCTTGAGGTAGGAGGTGACTCTGAAAGACAGGAGTTGCCCATGACCTCTATGTCCTCATTTTATAGAGGGTTCTGAGGGGATGAGTTGCAAATATGCCTGTTGCTTATGGGATCACAGGGTCATAGAACCCAGAGTTGTCATCAACCCTTGTTTTATTTACAGTTTAAATATAAAAATATTACAACTTCCAACCCCACTGCAACAGTAGCACAAGGTTATTATACCATATAAAGAAGATGTGGAAAACTATCACAAATTGGCATCCAACTGAAATCTCAGAAGCTAAAGGCAAATCAGGTTGTTCATGCAGAGGTAGTACTTCATAGCTCACACATGTCCATCAACACAAAATGTTTATGTAATTGGCATCACATGGAATATATAATTTTGCATTTCAATTTTCTATCCTCATAAAATTGGGACCAATTTCTCACATCATTAGACTTCTTTGTAAAAATTTGTGGATGCAGAAAAATATTTCAACATTAAGAGGGGAAAACAGGATTAAAAATTCATAGTTTAGATACGATTTTACTTGTAATAGATAAATATAAAAGAATGTCTACATGCTAAAAATATATCACTCAGCATGGAAAGATGTTGTATAAAATGTTAATAGAGGTTATTATGGAGGTGACCTTTTTTTCTTTATATTTCTGCACTTACAATAACGAATTTTCCATGGTTGCAAAATACTTCAAGAAATTATCTCCCCATTTAATATCCTGGCATGTTTGGTGTGTTAAATATTCTTTTATTTTTCCCTTACCATCCGAGAGTCTAGACAGTGGCATGTGTCTGGCACATGTGTCTACTCATGCTTTGCAAATCTGCCATTTTGCATATGTGGAGACTCAGAAGAAAAACATCTGTGGCTTAATTGAGGTGGTGGGGTGGTTTGTGTGTTCAAGTCTTTTGTTTCTCAGGCTCTGTTTTTGCTGGAGAGCCTTATTCCTGTCTCTAGTATCTCTGAGTAGCAAGCCAAGGAATCATTTTGGGTACAGTGATCTTGAATAACAACCCATACAAGCCCTTGCCTGCTTCCCTGCAGCTGCCTTCAAGCAAATGCTCTGGCTTTTGGGATGAAGGATCAAAGTGTGTTCCCTGACGTCATTGATTTTGTCTTTAGGGAATTCTCCTTCTTCTTCCTGGCTTCTGTGTGTCTCTGTCCACTCTGTAGGTATGGCTGTGATACTCAGATACTCTGTTTAGCTGATTGTAAGAATTCTTGATCACCATCTCAGTGCTCCATGAGATGATACATTTGGAGCCCAGCTTAAACCTGATCTCTCTGAGCTTCCCAGATGCTAAGGAAAAAGCCACAGGTGTCTCTGTATTCTCCTATGTATTAAAAAAAATCACACAACACCACATCATGGCCATTTCTGTATGTTGTTTTTATCATGTAAATAGATCACTGAGGTCAGGGTTACATATTCTTTCCTGTGGGTCTCTGCCCATCTGCCCTTGCTACACAATCCACTTCCTTCTCCATGGTTACTAGGTCAGTTCATGGGAGCCATCACTGCCCATCTGGATCTGGAACCAGCATCCCAAGGGACTCCCTTTTTTCATTCTTATGCCTCTTCCAACCCATTTTCCTTTTAACAGGAAGGAGGACTATTTGAAATTGTAGATATGAGGTACCAATTCTTTACACAGCTTAACAAGTGCTGGGCTCTTCCTGTGTGTCTGATACCACCTCAGTAAACTCTATCCCCACTTACTCATGAAGCTCTCCTCCAATCCCTTATGAATCACTTTTTAAGACCATACAACTCTGTGCTCTGTGGGATAGTTTTGGTTATTACTCCCAAATATCCACCCTCCCCTTCAGTGGTGAGTGGAATTTATTTCCTTACTCCATGATTTGCAGTTAGCCACATGACTTTTTTAGCCAATAAGATGTGGGTAGGTTTGACACAAATAGATTGAGGTAGAACTGAGCTGTTGCTCACTTCAGTTCTGCTAAGGCTGTGTGAGCAACATGTCCCAGGTAAACTGTTGGTCCCAGTAAAATGAGAAATGGGCTGTACGGATCTAAATGGAACCAATGACCTGTAGCCCAGCTCTGACAAGAGCCACAGATGCACAGATCAATGAAGAGTTGGCCCATCAGCCACCATGATCACGACACAGGGTACTGCTGCTGAGTTATCTCTTCACGGCTCCACTTCCCATCTTTTCACATTATTGTACAGTTTTCTCCAAAAAGAGAGGCAATCACTTTCTCTATAACCCAAGCATCTGTCTGTCTGTCGGTCTGCCTGTCTGTCTGGTATTTACCTTATGTATAATTTATGTATCTTATATTTATTAATAATTTTTCTATCTACCAATACACATGCACACGTGCACACACACACACACACACACACACACACATACATTTATAGTCTCTACATCCATCCATATCTATTACCGTCCCATCTGTCTACTTGTCCGTCTATCTATCTATCTATCTATCTATCTATCTATCTATCTATCTATCTATCGTCCTCTCCAATAAATAATTGTTAAATGAATTAATTCCTCAAGAACACTTAGGATGCAGTTTGTACCCCATCAATGTTTGCTGAATGAATTACTGAACTGTCCATACCTTATTGTGTCCTAACAAGTGTATTCATAAAGCATCATTGTCACAGGGCCTGAGTGGTTAGCAGTGACACTGTCCCCTCTCCTGCTTTGTCAGATCCTGCAAAAGGTCTTTGCTGTAAAAATACCCACACTGAAAACAGATGATGTGTCAAATCAGTAATTTAAACCATGAATCTGCACTTGTTTAAAGATGAACTTGTTTGGAAGAAAAATGAGAAAAATGCTTGTGTCTGTCCAACAGAGCCCTGGGTAAGAGCATCAATTTTGGTTCCTAGCAGGTCCAGGACATAATAGAAGGAAACTGCTGAGCTCAGCAGCTGAGGGAGCCACTCTTATTTTCACAAACACAGTTTCGGGGATGGTAATCGTATCTATTAGCAAGAGTGACTCCACCGTGGGCCTGACAGAAAAATGAACTCCCCCACATTGCAAAATGAGCAAAGTGGAGATCGATAAATCATAAAATTAGTTGAGACATCATCTATCTTTCTTGGCTTCTCCTCTATTCTTGCCACGGTCCTCTGGGACACTAATTCATTTATTGCATTTTTATCATTGGGAAAACACGTCAAGGTTCGGAGGCTGCATTCAGTTAAGAGAGCAGGGGCGATAACGTGTGCCATTAATTAGGTAGTTTGGGGAGGTTCAATCCAAACGCCAGTCTTGACTGACTTTCATAAGTTGAGTTTCAGGACTATGTATGTGTCTTTATCAAAAAAAGCAATGTTATTGAAATATGCCCTGAGAGGGAGAGAGGAGGGACCTGTCTGCTCACTCTAGAGAAGCAATAAATTTAGGAACAATCTAGGTGGTCAGCTAGATGTGATCTGCATTGTCTGAACAACCTTTCTCTTATCAGCACATAATCAAAGTAAATGTGGGACACAGCTGGGAGTAATGTGTTCATGTCACCTGGCAAAGAGCTGTATGATCCCATGAGGCATACGATAAGCAGACTTTTTGAAATATTTCATTGTAGTGAGATACTTAGAATGAGGTGTGCATTCTTTAAATTATGATTTATTTTATTTTTACGTATGTATATGTGAGTGAATTTGTGCTTAGAGGTCAGAAAAGGAATCAGCTTCCCCTGGTGCTGGAATTACAGCTGCTTGGGGTGGGTCCTGGGAACCAAACTCCAGTCTTCTGCAAGAGCAGAGTGCTTTTAATGGCTGAGCCATATTTACAGCCCAAGATGTGAGCTTTAAACAAATTTTCAGTTGTTCCTTTCTGTATTGTTGACTATAGGCACTGAAGACAAGTCTCTGCATCTTGATTAATTCCAACTTTATACTCAGTGTTTGGTGACCTCTTTCTTCTCTTTCTGGCTCCTAGAAACCCCCATTCCACTCTGATTCTTGACTCTGCCTGCCTTAGATACTCTATGTACGTCCTTGTGTGACTGGTTTATTTCATTTAGCATGTCATCGTCAAGGTTTAACCTAAATCTCATGTTACTGATTTACATTTTTAAGTCTGAGAAATATTCCATCGCATGTGCATATGGCATGCTCCCCATCCATCCGTATGTTGATGGATATTTGGGTCGTACCCTCTTCTCGACTCTGGTGAATAATGCTGTGAAGACCACAGGAGTGATAACACCTCTGTGTGAGTCATATCTCAATTCTTGATAAATATCCAGATGAGGCATCACTGGACTACATGGTAGACCCTTAAATTTTATTTTCGGAATCTTTTTGTTCTTCAAGGCGGCTGCTGCACCTTGCATTCACACCAGTGGTCTGCATGAATTAGCTATTCTTGTCTCATCTAGATAGCTTTGACTTAACATTTCACTGCAGTTTCCATTTTCATTCCGTGATACTGGTTCATGCAGTTGGGTCCTTTACATACATACACTTGTTATTGCTTGATTAACTAAGAAAATGAGGGCCAGTGAGAGGGCTTAGTGGGTAAAGGCACTTGCTACCAACCCGATGACCCAAGTTCAATTCCCAAGATTCATGTGGTAGAGAGGGAGGATCAATTATCCCCCAAGCTGTCTTTTGACCACACATATGTGCAAAAAGTATGTGTGGACACACATCATAAATAAATAAATATAGCATGCAGAAATGCACACATCTGTATACTGAACATTAGACTTTACTGAAGAAATACATCAAAAATGATACAAACAAGGGGAAGACAGTTAATATCGACAGAAGATTGAGTATTGTTAGGATACCAGGTTATCCAATGAGAGATGTGGATCAGTGCAACCTCTATCAGATATGTTTCACTTCATGTATAAAAAATCCTAAGGCTCATGCAGAACTACAGTCTCCCATGAGCAGTCAAACCTGTTCTGATGAAAAAGTGGCTTCAGATTTCCTGGCTTCAAGACATATTATGAAATTACAGTAGTCAGACCAGTGTGGCACTGAAAGAAAGAAGGATACGACCCAATGGTACAGAATGGAGAACTCAAAAACAAGCCCAAGTGTTTGTCTTTCACTGAGTGTTGACAAAGGGGCCAAGAATATGTAGGAGACCAACCACAGTCTCATTAACAAATGATATTGGGAGAATTGTGTACCTATAAACGAACAAAGAACTTGGGCATGCTCTATTAGTTAATCAAGTCCTTCTCCTATGTTCCATATCTAACTCATCTGCAAATGGCCCAGACCCTTTCCTTTTGTGCCGTGGACCTGTCTACCTTCAGAAGAAACAGACAACTGGTTCTTCCTTCTCTCCTTCCCCTATTCTCCTTATAGATGGACACAAGGATATCTTTAGATTAAGTATAATTAGACGGTACTACAAGGACTCCAAGGTGGGCAGACACACATGGAGCTTGTGGCTTCCGACCATCATAGAATGGTAGATGCCATTCTATCTGAGGTCAAGACAATGAGGCAGACACCAGTCCCTTGTTTGTGGGGAGGCATTTTCACAAGGAGAGATTTTCCTTTTAGATAAGAGTCCTAGAGTGCTGGAAGGAATTACTCCTTACCTGTCTTCAGCATCCCTTCTGCTCTGCAAGGCCCTCCCCTCACTGTCATGCTCAAAGCTTGAGACGTTGCCAATTTCACTTCCTGAGGACCTAGTGCCAGCACTGCTGATAATGAAATCTTAAAAAAAAGTAAAAGTTCTAGGTGCATATGTATCTCTGATCATGTGTGATCATGTGGGCATATAAATTGTGTGTGTGTGTGCCTCTGATCATGTGTGATCAGTGGGCATCTGTAGTGTGTGAGTGTGTGTGTGAGTGTGTGTGTGTGTGCTGGTGCATTAACAATATGCATGTGGAAGTCAAAGAACAGCCACAGGTATGATGCCTTAATAAGCATCTACCAGTTTTTCTTAAGACAGTCTTTCATAGGTCAACAACTTCACCACAGAGGCCAGGCTAGCTGGTCCATGAACTCCTGGTAGTTCAGCTGTAGTTGCCTCCAATTTTGTTGTCCGTTACTGGGATTTACAGGTGTGTGTCTCACCTGGCTTTCTCAGGTGACCCTTGAGATTCAACTCAGGTCCTCAAACCTCATGCGTTGGTGACTGAGCCTACAAGTCTGATAACAACAACAACAACAAACCTTTTTTTTTTTTTTTTTTTTTTTGTTGATGCCTTTGAAGCCTTTGATGGCTTGAATAGGAACTGTGTGTTCCATCCTGGTTGTCTTAGGATTTTACTGCTGTGAACAGACACCATGACAAAGGCAACTCTTGTAAAGGACTACATTTAATTGGGACTGGCTTGCAGGTTCAGAAGTTTAGTCCATTATCATCTAGGCAGGAGCGTGGTAGCATTCAGACAGGCATGGTGTAGGAGAAGCTGAGAGTTCTACATCTTCATCTGAAGGCAGCTAACAGAACACTGGCTACCAGGATCTTAAGGATGAGGATCTTAAAGGCCACACCCACAGTGACATGCCTACTCCAACAAGGCCACACCTGCTCCAACAGGGGCCACACCTTCAAATAGTGCCTCTCCTGGGGCCAAGCAGATACAAACCATCACACTGGTCTTTGATTCCCATTGTGTCCCTATCAAGGAATCTTGCTTACAAACTATACAGACCATGGTCTCCCTTGGACTGGAGTTTGAGTCCTACCATGATTAAAAAAAAGATTTATTTTTATTATTTTAAAATATATCCCATCCTCACCTCGTATGTGCTCATGAGTGCAGTGTTCAGGAGGCCAGGAGAGAGCAGCAGAGTCTCTGGAGTGTGAGTTTCTGGTGGTTGTGAGCTGATACTGTGGGTGCTGAAAACAGAACTTGGGTCCTTTGGAAGTATATACTCTTAACTGAGCCAGCATTCCAGTCCCTCCCATGATTTTTAAAAATTAAATATGGAATACTGTTGTGGATAGTCCCAACCTTGTATTTTGATGCTAATTTCACTTTCCTGGGAGGGGATGCAGAGGAGGAGTGAATCAGTACACAGGTGACTTCTTGTGAACCTTCTGTCCAGCTTAGTTTGTAAAATAAAGGCTAGAGCCAGTGATTGGGCAGTAGAAGGGGAGGTGGAGAAAAAAGGTTTGGGGGAGGAGAGAGGAAGGCGACAGAAGAAGAAGATGACAGAGAAGCAGGAGGTGGAAGGACAATGGAGGAGACGCACATGGCCTGGAAAAACCACAAGTTATAAGGAATCTCATAGCTGGGGAATAGGGAAGTGTAATGGCAAATCTGCCCCATCTAGGCATGTAGTTTACATTCATAATTATTGACTTATGTTTTTTTGATGGGTCTTATTTGGGTTGGAAATTTACTACAACAAATTGGTGCCTAATATGGGGCACCACTTGTTGAGTGAGATATTTAAAATGGCGTTTTCTTGGGCCGACTATCTAAGTGGCGGAGGCTGCTCTGCTTAGCTTCTGCCACCATGTTCTGTGGCCAGAGACCACGTGTGCACCACAGCTAGAAACGGCCAGCCAGAATCACTGGCCCTGCTCCCCATGAGACACCAGTGTGGGAGATGGCTCGGCCAATCTTCCACAATGTCTCCACAAGGTTGGGCTGAGCCCAGACCATCTTGCCATCCACGAGGCACCCAGTAGGAAATGAGACTCTAATGTTTAATGATTAACCAAAGGCTTTATATGTTTGGTAATGCTCAATTAACAAGATGCTCACATAATTAGAGGTGTTTCCCAATTAACTAACCTAGATATAAGTTGCTACCCAGGACTGCTCCCGGTACATTCGTGGTCATCCATGGCACCTCCTACATCTCTCTCTAGCTCACTCCTCCTCCTCCTTCTCCTCTTACTCTTCCTCTTCTTCCTCTTCCTCTTCCTCTCCTTACTCCTCCCACCTTAGCTCCTCCCACCTTGCAGGGAAAATTTCCTGCTACAGAATACTTCACACATGCACATGTCATCCTTGCACCGGGTCCCTCCTGCCCCTTTCAGTGTAGCTCCAGTTTTAGTATGTGTGCTGCCAAAGTGAGCACCCTCCCTGTGGTTTTCATGCCCTGTGATATGGAAGATAATGGCTTGCATTTGGGCCCAAGAGGCCCCTGTTGTTGAGATTTGGGTTATTTATGTCCTATCCCCAGGCTCTTTCTGTTTTCAAGTTTTGTCTGGTTCCGGCAGACACAGAGCATGTACATCATTGCAAATGAGAACTTGTTTGACATGTGTCCTCAGAGCAGATGCTGGGTGCCTAGTGGCCAAAGGAATGGTTGGTTCTGTCCTGATGGTGTGCAGGGGTGTGCAGGGTTGCTGTGCGTGTTGAGGACGGGAAGCAGGGACCTTTGGCTGCTTTATTTAGCAGGATTGTTACTTGTTCTTCCATATGCCATTCAGCAGGTGTCATATACTTTTTAATATTTTGGGAATAGTTTTAGATTTATAGAAAAAGTCTCAAATATAGCACAGAGAATTCCTGCATTCATCCTTCATCCGGCTTGCCCAAGATTAGTAGCATCGTGTATCACCTAGGTATATTTGTCGAAAATATGAAGTTAACACCAACACACTGCCCTTAACAAAGCTGTGGACTTCCTATGTGTTCCCTTTAATCTCCTTTTTATCTTAAAAGTAAATTTTGTAACTTTTTTTTTTCTGGGCTAGAGATGGAACTCAGAGCCTTGAGATTCCAGGCAATCCTTCGACCACTGAGGTGTAGTCCTAGCCTAGCCCTGAAGTCCTTTTTACTTTGAGCCAAAATCTAATTTAAAATATCACCTTGCATTTAATAGTTTTACTTTAAATTTAAAACAATTACTTATCTGTGAATTTATGTCTGTGATATACATATGTATGCATATGGATAGGCCGGAAGGTGATGTTAGGTGTCTTTCTCAATTACTTTCCACCTTATTTTTTTTATTTACATTTTAGATGTTATCCGCTTTCCCCATTTCCACCCCACCCAGGAACCCCCTATCCCATCCTCCCTCCTCCTGCTTCTTTGAGGATATGTCCCCACCCACCCTCCTGCTCCCACCTCCCCACCCACAAAT
The DNA here is from genome assembly GCF_004785775.1 of Grammomys surdaster. Classification (NCBI taxonomy): domain Eukaryota; kingdom Metazoa; phylum Chordata; class Mammalia; order Rodentia; family Muridae; genus Grammomys; species Grammomys surdaster. The sequence goes on along the minus strand of NW_021604749.1, from coordinate 1,985,185 downwards.
TCACCCACACTGGGGCATCCAGCCTTCACGGGACCAAGGACTTCCTCTCCCACCTATGCCCGACAATGCCATCCTCCCCTACATACACAGCTGGAGCCATGGGTCCCTTCTAATGTGCTCCCAGGCTGGTGGTTTAGACCCTGGGAGCTCTGGTTGGTGGTATTGTTGCTCTCCCCATGGAGCAGCAAACCCTTTCAGCTCCTTCAGTCTTCTCTCTCACTCCTCCATTGGGAACCCCATGATCAGTTCAATGTTTAGCTGTGAGCATCTGCTTCTGTATATTTCAGGCTCTGACAGACCTCTAAGGAGACAGCTAGATCAGGCTCCTGTCAGCATGCACTTCCTGGCATCCACATCAGTGTCTACCTTTGGTGACTGCACATGGTATGGATACCCAGATGTAACAGTCTCCAGACAACCCCTCCTTCAGTTTCTGTCCCACACTTTGCCTCCATATTTGCTCCCATGAGTATTTTGTTACTCCTTCTAAGAAGGACCAAAGCACCCACATTTTGGTCTTCCTTGTTCATGAGCTTCACGTGGTCTGTGAGTTGTATCTTGGATATTGTGAGTTTGGGGTCTTATTTATTTATTTATTTATTTATTTATTTATTTATTTATTGGGCAGGATCTCTCACTGAACCCAGAGCTCATTGTTGGCTAGGTTGGCTGGCCAGTGAGCTTCGGGAATCCACTGGTCTCTGCCTCCCCAGTGGTGCGATTATCAGCATGTGCTATCAGGCCTGGCTTGTTAGTTGGCATGGAGAATCTAAGAAGAGTTCCTCATGAGTGAGTGACAAGCACTTTACCAACTGAGCCATCTCCCAGCCCCACATTTGGCACCTTAAAAAATAAAGAAAACAACATTTTAAATTCCTCCCAGGCAGCACTCCTGTGGACTGCACCTGCCAGGTGGACCCTCTTGACACCCCCCCCTTTCTTGACCTCTGGAGAACTCTACCTTGTTTTCTCTATATTCAAAGAAACATTTTTTCTTGTTTATCTTCCTATTATTTCATCTGCTAATCTAAGTAAATACATGGCCTCCCTTTACCTTCTTATAAAACACTGTAGTCTTTTCTCAACTGAACTTGCTAACTCCCCTGGAAACACACACACACACACACACACACACACACACACACACACACACATACACACACACAGATGATGACTCCACAATGAGGCATCATTTTAGTGTGAGGTTGTGGTTCCCTTGGGATATCCAGGAACTGCTGATCACCAAGCAGGGAAGGATGGAGTGGAGCCAAACTCCATGGTCCACGTCTTTCCTTAGGGTATCCAGGCTCTGTTGAACACTGGGTAGGAAAGGATGAAGCAAATTCTGGAGGGATGTGCGTGGGGTATGGAAGTGGGGGTATGGAGGAAGGGGGTAGGGTGACAGTGGAAGATGAAGGCTGGGTGAAGGTAGGGTGAAGGCTGGGATGGATGGAGGAGGTATCTCTGAACATTTCAATGTTACAGCCCATTAGTATTACAACTCTTCAGTGTTACAGCCCTTAGAAAACAGTTCTCTTAGATAATGGTCAATGAGACAGCTTGTGCTCTTTATTTGAAACGAACAAGGACTATAAACCTTGGAAAGTGGGAAGGGGAATCTTATTAGGGTGAAGTTTCATTGGCTGAGGTTTAAGGTTCTGGGGATACCTCAATTTGTATGGAAAAGTGTTCTAAGAGGTTGAACCTGTAATTTTGCCAAGGATTTTTTGACATATCTTAAGTAGAGTGTGGGTATTGGGCTTCCCAAATAAGGTAGATGAGAGGAAGCCCCTCTGGAAAAGGGCGTCCTCCATTTTGTAAGGAGCTCAGGGGAATTATCAGACATGTAGACTTCGACCTTGAGAAACAAGATTTCCTAACGTGAGGTGAGAGTTCTCTGTTGAATGTCAAGACCTTGATTTGTTCAACCATTTCCTGCTGATGGACATTCCGGATGATTTTTATTCACTGAGAATTATAAAGCCGCCACAAGCCAGTAGTGGTTGTCTTGGAGGTCAAAGGAGATCAGCAAGGGAAAACACGATCTTAGTTTGGAAGTCAGCAGAGCTTTTGCTAGAACTCTTAAGACTACTTTGGCTTCTTCTCTCAGGGCTTATCCCTTGGCTACGGCTGACTTGGAGGCAAGCTTTTAAGATTGTATACTTAGTGATAAGCAAGGGACCCTGTAACCAGGCCTCAGAGTTTTGCACTTGAATTTGCTTTGCAACAGTTGCTGAGAAAAAAGCAATTTATGGTAGCCAAGGAAATAGACTACAGTCGATACTGCCTTCTGTGTGTATCTTCTCTTGGAATAACTTATGAACCCCTGGCAGGCTTTATGGTCAGGCATAATCAGAGTCCTCTTCTACAGAGGCTCTACAGAGGCTGTGTACTGCTCAGGAGGCTGGGGTGGTGATGCACTGTGGAGGAGGCTGGGGTGGTGAT
>NW_021604749.1:1910049-1982730 GCF_004785775.1 Grammomys surdaster | reverse complement strand
GATGCACTGTGGAGGAGGCTGGGGTGGTGATGCACTGTGGAGGAGGCCTAGGGGATGTTTAAGAATCAAGGCAGGTGAGGATGGATGGGGGAGCAGCTCTGTGCAGAAGAATGAGGGATGTGACAGAAGGTGGATGCAGGTTCCTATCCCTGTTCTGCAACATGTCAGCTGCCATCCTTCCAGGAAGTTCCATTAGGGCTCTGTGTCTCAGTTTCTTCACCTTTCAGATGGAGGTAAATATGTTCATGAAGTTTACAGGAACTAAACAACATAACCCATCAGTACAAAGCACAGAATGAAGGACAGAGGCATCACAGGGGAGGAGCTTCTGTCCCACGGGTTCAGATGGGGAGAAGTTTCACTCTTTGACACCATTACTGGCTGTGTGCTAGGTCTTTATCTACTGGTGTCCAAGCTGCACCTGGATCTCAGGCCTGGTACTATTTTATTTTATTAATTTAATTTCTTGTATATTCATCTAAACAGGGGTACTCATCTGTTGAGCACTTGTATGTACATGCACTTTTCATGGCGCTGAGGACAAGGAGGGGGATGAGCTACAGGCTCCACCCACTCTCATGATGTCTGAGTCTGTTGTAACAGTTGACAGAAAGCACATACACTAATACTGGTTAATTAGCCAGTTGCATTTATTTATTTTTGTGTATATATGTTTATTTTGCTTGCACATGAGTATGTGTGCACGTGATGGCCCAAGGCTGATTGATTTTGGGAGTCTCTCACATGATCTACTGCTGAGGCAGGGCCTCTCATTTGAATGTAGATATGGGTGTCATCTAATTTCCCTAGTCAGCTTGCTTTGGGGAATCTGCGTCCTCTCCTAGGCATCTGGATTGCAGATAGATTGCCATGCCCACCTGGCATTCACCTGGCATTCACCTGGCATTCACTTGGCATTCACCTGGCATTCACCTGGCATTCACCTGGCATTCACCTGGCATTCGCCTGGCATTCGCCTGGCATTCACCTGGCATTCGCCAGGGAGCTGGATCCAAACTCCTGTCCTCATAGTGTGTGACAAGTTCTTAACCCATAGGGCCATCTTCCCATCTCTAAGTATTTTATTTGGAAAAATAGCAGAGGTGCTATAGAACAGCACGGATTTGCCAGGGACCGAGGCACCTTTCACAGCACAGCGGCTTTATTAGATGTATAATTTATATAAATCATAATTTTTCCATGTAAGGCATACAGTTCAGTGGATTTGGTGTGTTCACATATTTGTACAAACATGACCACATTGGGCCTTTGAACATTGCCGTCACTCTGAAAAGAAGTGCTCCGTCTAGAACTGGGACACCCAATTTCTGCTCCTTCCTCAGACCCTGAACCTCCTGAGGTGACCTCTGTCCCTGTGGGTTCTTTGCCACAGACACCTCACGGGAATGTTAACAATATGTATTTCTCTGACTGGCTGCTGTCACTGCATAGGCCTCTAGGGTCTGTGTAGGGAGCTGTGTGTACCAGTCCTCATGCCTTACTGATGCCAAGCATTCTGTGTTTGGACAGGACACATCCTATTCTGTTCATCCATGTTCAGTTAATGAACATTAGACGGGTGTTCCCATCTTTCAGGTATTATGGACAATACTATTATGAACATTAGTGTGTTAGCGTTTTGTGTATACATGTGTTGTGATGGTGATTAGCTTTTTAATCATCAGCTGGACACAACCTCCAATCACCTGGAAAGAGAGTCTCAGTGGAAGGTTGTTAACATTGGGTTGGGGTGTAGAAACATTTGGCTCAATTGCCCTTACTGGTTGCTTTGGTTACTGGTGCTCAGGTAAAAGGACATGGAGGAAGGAGGCTTTCTCCTTTTTCGCTTGCCTGGTCTTCATGGTCCCTGGAAAGTCCATCTACTCTGTTGTGGCCACTGCTGATTTCTTTGCTGACACCAGAACCAGCTTCTTCAGGCTTCAAAGGTAGATGGAAGACCTTAGTGATTCCTTTACTGATGTAGAACCAGCTTTGTTGGACTTCCAATACGAACCGCAGACTAGCAGCTCTCAGGAAACACCAAAAACACCAGACCTCCAGCACCAGCTTATGGCTGCTGATGCACTGGGCTGAGCAGCTACCAGGTCCCCATCTCTCTGGTGTGAGATAGCCACTGTTGGGCTACTCCAGCTACACTGTGTAAGCCAATTTAAAGGTCTCCCTTTAATGTGCTTCCATTCTGTTGACTCTGTCCCTCTAGAGCAGTGGTTCTCAACCTTTCCAATGCTGCAACCCTTTAATACAGTTCCTCATGCTGTGGTCACCCCCAACCATAAAATTATTTCCAATTGAGTAGTAATTTTGCTACTGTTATGAATTGTAGCGTAAATATCTGATATTTAGGATATCTGATGGTTGAGATTAACTCCTCTAGAGAACCTAGGCTATGTATGTGCACAGACTTCTCATTACTGTGACAAAATACTTGAGAAAACAACTTCAGAGAGGGTAATTTATTCTGGTTCCCAGACTCAGAGGTATCAGCGATGGTAGATTGGGTCTATGTTTCTGGGCTAGAGATGAGCATCATGGCTGAAGACAATGATGGGGTAGAGCTGTTGTTTTAGGTAGTGTTTCCATGGCTAAAGATGACATGTAAAGAGACACCATGACCAAGACAACATTTAATTGGGGCTGGCTTATAGGTTCAGAGGTCCAGTCCATTATCAGGAAGGCAGAACCATGGCAGCTTCCAGGCAGGAATGATACGGGAAGAACTGAGAATTCTACATCATGTTCAGAAAGTAAACAGAAGACTGGCTTCCAGGCAGCTAGAAGGAGGGTCTCAAAGCCCACCCCCACAGTGACACACTTCCTCAACAAGGCTATACCTCCTCCAACAAGGCCACACCTCCTAACAGTGCCACTCCCTGGGTCAAGCATATTTAAACCACCACTCCTTGAGCCCCATAGGCTTCTTTAAACACATGAGTATATGGGGGGGGGCATACCTAGGTATAGCATAATGCAAAATATGTTTAGCCCAGCTTCAAAAGTCCCATAGTCTATAATAGTTTTGACGATATTAAAAGTCCAAAGTTCAAAGTCTCTTCTGAGACTCATGCAATCTCTAAATTGTATTTCTTAAGAAATCAAAATAAAAAAGCAGATCACATACCTCCAACATCATGCAAGATATACATTTCCATCCCAAAATGTCATGCTGAGGAAATACTGGACCAAGGCAAGAACAAAAGTTCAATTGGGTAAACTCCAAATGCCGCATTCCATGTCTGATGTCAAAGTGCTCTTCAGATCTTCATCTCCGTACTTCTTTCTCTCAGGCTGGTTCCATTCTCTGTTAGCAGGCTTCCTCAACAGGTATCACATGGCTCTGACATCTCTAACATCCTGGGGTATCCACGGCAACTTCAACTTTACAGCTTCTTCAACTTTACAGCTTCTTGTTCCAATGTCTAGGATCCACACACGATCTTCTGGGCTTCTCAAAATGGCTTAGGTCACTTCTCCAGCTCTACCCTCTGTAGCACTCTAGGCTCTGTTTGTCTCCACCCCACTGCTGCTGCTGTTCTGAGTGGTCATCCCATGGTACTTGCACCTCCAATATGCTGGTGTCTTCTGCTGCATCTAAGCTTCACCAATATCTTCTTTTCATGATGCCAAGCCTCAACTTCTTTGCATGACCCCTTCAGGGATGGGCAGTCAGTTGCAACTAAGGCTGTGCACCTTCACCAATGGCCTTCCATGGCATCTCACAGTGCCAAGCATCAGCTGCTCTTCATGACCCTTTCATGCCTTCAAAACAAGTACCACCTGGGTGACTATTACACATTACCAAGTACAGCTTCAACACGAGTTAGAATCTTGGTTATCTCTGGAACACAGCTTCTTTGTGCTCTCAGAAAACATTCACAGAAGATTTCACCTCAGTGATGCTGGTCTCTTTTTTTTTTTTTTTTCGAGACAGGGTTTCTCTGTGTAGCCCTGGCTATCCTGGAACTCACTCTGTAGACCAGGCTGGCCTCGAACTCAGAAATCTGCCTGCCTCTGCCTTCCAAGTGCTAGGATTAAAGGCGTGCACCACCACCGCCTGGCTGCTGGTCTCTTCTTAATCACCACTAATTTCTTAGCTCCAGCTAACCAGCATCAATTGTCCCAGGAGTCTCCTCTTGCCTATAAAACCAGAGCCACAGGGCTGACGCTGTCCAGTTTTGCTGCTCGTCGAGGCTGGAACAGACCCCCTTCTATTACATCATCACCAGCTTTCTCTTTTCCAATTCCTCCACTGCCTAAGCTTGACTGTCCTGGAAATTGTTCTGTAGATTGACCTTGTTCTCAGAGTTCTGCCTGGCTCTATCTCCTGAATGCTGGAATTAAAGGCATGTACCACCATGACTAAACTTAAGGTTTTCTTCACTTAGAACTTGCTCTGTTCTAGGCTAACCTTGAACTCAGAGATCTTCTTGTCTTTGTAAAAAATAGGCTTTGCAGGATGGGATCTACCCTGAGGTCACCATTCTCTTAATCTGTTCATCTCCTTGAACACAGGATTCAGATCCTTTCTACTTCCTGGTGCTCTTTTTAACACTCGAACCAAAAATTTTGTAGTTTTTCTTTTTAGGCTTGCTATGCTTTACCAAATGCTCTTCCTGAGAGTGAACCAGAGGACAAAGTCTATGCTGGACTTTTCTGAGACTTCCTTTGTCCAGTGTCTCATGTAGACTCTTTAGACAAAGGCAAAAGCAGCCACATTCTTTACCAAACTATCACAAATAGTCTCTAGGCCTGTGATAGTTTGTACATGCTTGGCCCAGGGAGTGGCACTGTTAGGAGGTGTGGCCTTGTTGGAGTAGGTGTGTCACTGTGGGTGTGGGCTTTAATACCCTACCTAAGACAAAGCCATATAGCAACAGTCTTTTCCTTTGAAGCCTCTTGAGCCAGGTCCCCCATAGTTCAAATCACCTTCAGCACCAATGTCTTCCATGTTTCTACTGGGATGGTTCATTAAGTCCCAGTTAAAGTATTCCACTGTTTTACAAATCCTAAGTCCCCAAATCCACATTCCTCCAAACAAAAACATGGCCAGGGTTATCACAGCAATAGTCCACTTCTGGTACTAACTTCTGTCCTAGTTAGGGTTTCCATTGCTGTAGAGAGATACCATGACCAAGGCGACTCTTATAAAGGACATGACCAAGGCAACTCTTATAAAGGACAACATTTAATTGAGGCTGGCTTACAGGTTCAGAGGTTCAGTCCATTATCATGAAGGTGGGAGCATGGTAGCTTCCAGGTAGGCATGGCACAGTAGGAACGGAGAGTTCTATATCTTGTTCTGAAGACAAACAAGAGAAGACTGGCTTCTAGGTGGCTAGAAGGAGGGTCTCAAATCCTGCCTACAGCAGTGACACATTCCCAGTAGTGCCAATCCCAGGGCCAAGCATATTCAAATCACCACAGCTATCCACCTCCTATCATCCAGGGGAAGGTATATTGTTCCAGAACACTCCCTCAGTGACCTATTGCCTCTCGCTAGGCCCCACTACAGCTTTTCAACATCGCTCCTCTGCAAAGCACTGCTGTTTGGAAACCAAATATTCAGAGTCTGATCCTGTGGAGAACATTTCCTACTTAAACCAGAACAATATGTTTCTTAAATATTCTTCTTTTATTTAATAATCTTAAAATTATTTATTAGTGTGTGTGTGTGTGTGTGTGCATGTGGTGCACACAAGCACATGCACATGTGGGCACACATTTATAGATCAGAGTACAACTTTTGGGAGTTGATTCTTCTACCATGTTAGAACTAGGGACTGACCTTTGGTCCCCAGGCAGCTTTACCCACGGAGTTATCTTGCTGGTCCTGGTTTTAATACTTACTGATATGTACCTACACTGTAATCTCTGGGTTCCCCTGCAGAGCTGTCATTTTTACTTTCTACAGTGATGGCACCATTATATCCCCACCAGCAGAGTGTTGATAGTTTGATTTCCCCATGTGGTCACCAACACACTTCTCCCTTCTTTATCTTCTCCATCCTGGTGTTAGAAAAAGATATGTCTTTGCCAGCTGGACTTACCTTTCCCCAAAGGCTCACAAATTTAGCACCTTTCCCCATGCTTGTTCATAATGAGTGTTACATGACTCTCTCTCTTGTGGGCTCTACATTTGGCGAAGGCAGAGATCAGACAGTAAAGCTCTGTGGTAGAAGGTTTACATCCAGGAGGGGTTAAACTTTCCTCTGGTCCTTCTGACAGAGCGTGAGTCCCTGTAAGCTCAGGCAGGAGGGACAGGAGTGTAGAGAGCCCAGGGAGAGACTGCTGCAGGTCCAGGCAGGAGGTAGAGAGCATCTGAACAGGGACTGGAGACAAGCTATTGGGAGAACAGAGTGAGAAAGGCACGAAAGCCTCAGGCAATGAGATGTTCCATTTCAGTGTCAGAAGTGGGGAAAACATCTGTAAAAAAAAAAAAAAAAGATGGGGCCACCAAGTATGCAAGCCAGAGCAGATCTTCTCCCACCTAAACATTGCACATTTATTTATTTTCATTTATGTTGAGCATGTGCCACCATGCATGTGTGAAAGTTGGAGGACAGTTTATGGTGGCCAGTTCTCTGCTTCCCTCCTGTGGGTCCTGGAGAAGTCAGCCTTGGCAGCAAACGCCTTTACCTGCTGATCCATCTCTTGTGCCCTAACCCTTTTGCTTTCATAGTTTGTCTGTAAGTCGGAAGAACAATCCTTTGTATGTGTATGGATGAAGGAAGTAGACATCCTCTACAGCGATTGACTTGGCTTGTGTCCGGTACAGTACCTGTATTGTTATTTACATTGGGCTCATCCACTATGACACAGTCCTATTTATCTTTATACCTATCTTCCTACTTGCTCAACCTCGGGGGCTCATGCAAGGAACGGTGTGTTCACTTCCCCCACCCTTTTCTCACCAGCTGTACCCTCACTGTAGACCACGTGTTGTAGATACTGCTTTTTGTTATATCTGCCCTTCTAACACCTCATGAGGGTCTGATCCCTGTTTCACAGGTAAGTCAAATGGTGCTTTTCCTTCCCTATGCAACTTGTCTGACTGCGAGATTCTGTAGTTTACGGCTTAGGGAGGGTAGCTTGAATTATTGACTGAATTCAGCATAGAATCACCTGGGGGCGAGAGTCTCCTTGGGGAATTGACCTGCCCTGCCAGCATGTCTGTGAGGGATTTTCTTGATTGTTGAGGTGGAAAGACCTGCCTGGAATCTGGGCAGCGCCATTTCACTGGCTGGGCTCTGGGTATGAAAGCAGAAAGCTGGCTGAGCCTGAGTAGGTAGGCATCGGGGGCGGATTCGTTCCTCTCAGCTCTCTTGGCTTTGCGTTCTTGCCTGACTCCCCCTTAACAATGGACTATAGACTGGAATTGTGAGCCAAGTAAGCCCTTCCTACCCTCTCCCCCAAAGTTGCCTTTTGCTAGAATATCTTTTGTCACAGTAACATGCAAAGCCAGGAGTCAAGAGAATAGTATTTTTTTGTTTGCTTCATGTTCTATGCCAGCTTAATATAATTTTTCTTATTTAATCCTTCGTTCACCCAGTAAGGTTGGCATGGTAATCTTTGCTTTGCAAATAAAGAAAAAAATTTGCCCAGAACTACTCAGCTACGGAAGTCGCATGGTCTGAACACAAATCCCACGAGTCCCTGGCAGAGACTCCGGCCTCAACCGAGTCCTTCACAGACGGCCAGCTAGAACCCAGAGAGGGAACTTCTGTTTGTCTGAGAGAGCCTGCAGTGCCGCCCTCTGCTCCTAGATGGCGCGCAAGGCTCAGCTTCCAGGCCACACCCGGGGCTTTGGCCATAAGGCTTCTGGCTAAGTCAAGCCATGGAGTTTCTGCAACTATTTCAGGAAAGGAAGAAGGCTTGTGTTGGAATCATTGTTTTGATTTTGTTTCCGTTTGCAGAGCCAGTCTCTCGTCTCTAAGCCTGCAGTTTATATGTAGCCATGCTAGACTGACAAGATGAAGCCTGTGCAAGAGAGTGGGCAGACATCCCAAGTAGAAAATGAGGTAAATGGCGCTATCTCCTGACCCTACAGTCAGGAAAGTTGGCGCGCCTTTGTAGATGTCAGTAGACCCTCCTCAGACCAGGGAAGAGAGACTTCTATGAGCAGAGGTGGGAAGAGCCTGTCATTTGGAGTCTGACTCCTTATTTTGTGGAGCTGGGAGAGGAATGGCTGAGTCACTGGGCTCGATTCGGGTGTTCCAGTGGGATTTTACACACGTCGCTCACATTCTGCCTAGAGTGGGGTTAATGGGCACAGATGAGAGGAGCAGCTGGGCCCACAACGTGGGGACAGGAAGTTGGAGGTGCCTCTCTCTGTGGAGGCAGCAGTTACTCAGCTGCACCCTTGGGGAGATGATGTATAGTCCAGATTTTTAAAAATCCCTAACGTTTACTTGGCATTAACTACCAGTAAAAGAAAATAAAAATGGTGTGGGTAAGGAAAAAGAAAAGAAGTGCGGGAGTCTTTGAGGGAAACTGAGGCGTCTTAGGTCAGTATCCCAGGAGGGAGATAGAGGCAGCCAGAAAAGGACTTGGCAGCTTGGAAGGGGCTTGGTAGCTGACTGAATGTTGGGCATAGCTGGCTCCACTTTTAGAGAAGTAGATGGGTGATACCTGCCATTTGTAATTCCTATTCCCCCTTCAAGATCGTTCTAAGTGTGGGTATTCTCTTCCCCCTCCGTTGAGATTTGATCTCCAATTCTGAGTCTCTCCAAGCCTACTTTTGGTTTTTCTTTATTAAAGATTTTATTTTTATTTGTGTGTGTGTGTGTGTGTGTGTGTGTGTGTGTATATGTGAACTTCGGTGCAGTTCCCATGGAGACCAGAAGAGGGCATTAGATCCCCTCGATCTGGAGTTACAGGCTCTTGTGAACTGTACTGGGTGCTGGGAAAAGAAATCAGGTTCTCCTTTACCCAGCCGATACCCTGTTCTGTAAGCTATCTGTATTCCCCCTGAACACCTATGCTCTGGTGTAATCTCCTTCCCCACATCCTGCCTTTTTGTGTTTATAACCCCTGTGTGCATAAGTAAAAATTACGATTTGATTTAAAAAATAAATAAATGAATAAATAAATAAATAAAAATTAGATTTAAAAGCTGAATACACACTATAAAAAAAAAGAAATCAGGTTTTCTGCAAGAGTAATAAGATACACCCACTTAACCACTGAACTATCTCTTTAGCCCCATACTTCTGATTTTTTTCTTTGCTTGGATCTCCAGAAAGCTTAGCACCTGGGTGGAGTCCAGATGGAATAGCCTGATGGTGACAAACTGCGATGGCCTCTCTGTGAGCAAGTGAGTGGCATGGCAGATCAGAAAGAGCTCTCTGGACTTTAATGTTAACTACAGAGAGGCTCAGTGCTCAGATGCCTCAGTGGAGCAGCAGCCACGGTGGGTGAGAGGGGTTGTCCGCTGCAGACCACCACATACAGAAGGGTTATGCTGCTGTCATTTGTACAGGGGAAAATGTGATTAGTTTGTCAAGATCATTCAAAATGAAAGCACATGTCTTCATGAATCTAGCAATTTTTTTTCTTGAAATAAGAGTCACTGAAGTGTTCATGTGTGTGTGAGAGACAAGGTGTGTTCAAGATGTTCATTGTCATGTCATTTGTGATAGTGAAAAAATGGGGCCAGATATGGTGTACACAAATTAACCTTAGTACTCAGAAGGTGGGGCAGGGGCAGGGGCAGGGGCAGGGGCAGGGGCAGGGGCAGGGGCAGGGGCAGGGGCAGGGGCAGGGGCAGGGGCTGGGGCAGGGGTGGTGGTAGGTAAATTTTTATGAGTTTGATACTAGCCTGGTCTATGTGGTTACAGGGGAGCTAAGACTTCATAGTAAGATTCTGTCTCAAAAAAGAAAGAAAGAAAGGAAGAAAGAAAGAAAGAAAGAAAGAAAGACAGAAAGAAAGGAAGAAAGGAAGGAAGGAAGAAAGGAAGAAAGGAAGAAAGGGAAAAAACTGAAAGTACCTTAAGTCACCATTACTGAGGGAGAACAAAAATTATGGCCTCCATCCATACTAGTGAATGCCATGTACTAATAGTAAATAACTCCTCGACACATCAAGTTCACATTATAGATGCATATGTGTATACATGTTTACTACATACACTTTATACTATATAACTACATAAATACATAATACAGCAAATTTATATAAGTTAAATGCATGTATGTAAATGTATTTCTATTATATATGCATATAAAGATCTAGTTTAAGTAGGTGTGTAAATATGGGCTATATTAGTTAATGTGGTGATTACTTTTAATTGTCAACTTCACATAACCTGGAATTAATTTTACTCACTTGGGAAGAGAGTCGTAATGAGGGGTTTCTGGATCAGGTTGGCCTGTGGCACGTTGGCGGGGGGGATTGTCTTGATGGCTTAATTAGTACAGGAAGGCCCACATGCTGTGACCCACTGCTGACATTTATTCTTATACCCTCGGGTAAGCGTAGCTTTCAACCCTGTCTTAGCTAATCAAAAAACCTTTTTATTGATTCTTTGTGAATTTCATACCATGTATTCCAATCCCACTCATCTCCCCGTCCCCTCATACCTGCCCTCTGTTCTTGCAACCTCCTCTGCAAAACAAGATAAAAATAAAAACAAAAACAAAACCAACAACAACAACAACAACAACATAACCATCTTGTTGTGGAAGCTGTGATGTGCCCCACAGTATACATTTTTGCCCAAACAGCTTTACTTGCAAATGTTCATTGCAATGAGTCATTGGTCTGGTTGGAGGCCTCTGACTTCTGCTACACCATCAATACTGGATCCTCACTGGGACTCCTCCTGTTGTTGCCCCGTGTCATGGAGACCCTGTAGTTTTGGATCTGCAGGTTTGGCCCCTTCATGCACTCCAGCAGTTCATAGATGGGGTAGATATTGGCATGGACCAACTCAAAGCCCTGGATCTGAGCCTGCATGGTAGCTGAGTTGGTCAGCCTGCCAGCTCTTCTGCACCCACACCACCAGGGTGAGCTCTCCAGCACTGCCCTTACTAGCTCACCCAGTGCAGGGCCAACTCTATCATTCTCATAACCCTTGGGTTGCTCACAGCTCACTCTTGCCCATGCTACCAGGGCAAGCTCTACTGTGCTGTCTAGGAGAGGTACAGAGCCCTACTCTCCCAAGTGCTGCAGAGGACCAGGGGTGGGGCCAGCTCTGCATAGCCCTTGGACATCAATATGGTCCCATGGGTCAGCCTGGGTCAGGACATCCACATGGCCTTTGGTGGTAACATGGGCCATGGACATTGACACAGACCATGCTGCTACATGACCCTGGACCCAGACATGGGCCTCAGCAGCACCACAGGGCAGGACATCACCATGGCCTCAGGCAGCAGCACAGGCTACTGACATCAGGCTGTTCTTCTCCATCCACAAGTTTCCAGTTCCTCCCCTCTTCATAGTGCTCAAACCATTCCACTTCTCTTTCTCTCCCATCTGCCCACCACATACTTGCACATCACAGTATCTCCCTTTGTAGGCAGGTACACGGCAGGGGGTGGGCCTCTGTGTGTCTTCTGCTGCCTTCCCCCATGGAGGTAGGTGGGCCTTAGTTACTTTTCTACTGCTGTGATGAGATACCATGACCAAGACAACTTGTAAAAGAAAGCTTACAGTTTCAGAAAGTTAGAGTCCATGATGTTGGAGCAAAGGCATGGCTGCAGGAACAGTTGATATCCCACATCTTCACCCACAAGCAAGAGGCAGAGGGAAAGACACTAGGAACAGTAGTATCTTTTGAAACCTTAAAACCCATCTCCAGTGACAGCTCCTCCCACAAGGCCACACCTCCTAATCCTTCCCAAACAGTTCCACCAACTGGGACCTAAGCATTCAAACATACGTGTCTATGGGGCCATTTCCATTCAAACCACTACAGTCTTCTTTTTGCAACAGATGGATACCATCACAGAAAGCTAAAATTAGTCAAAATTCAGAGAACAACAGACTGTGGGGTACCCAGTCCTAATTAATACGTCTACAACACAACTCTTCCGCCTCAGGCTCAGGGAACAGCTAAGAAGACTGGGTGCAAAGATTGTAAGGGCCAGGGGATCAGGATGCCCGCTGTGACAGTGTTTTCTACACAAAACAGGGACAGTGCACCCATGACATTTCAACAACATGGCCGCCTAAACATGGTCTGCATAATGACCACAGCCTTGACTCGACAGCAGGAACAGGAGAAAATTCACAAGACTCCATTACAGATTAGGAGTTACAGGAAACCAACAGCTATTGAGGGAAGGAGAGAGAGAATCAGTTTTCTCCAGGGATGAGAAGCCTGGTAAGTTATCTAATCCCAAGCAGTCAGTTAGTTATTTTAGTATGTATGTATGTATGTATGTATGTATGTATGTATGTATATGTGTAATAATGTGTAATAATTATGTATAGGTCATAAATTCTAGAGAAAGAGGGAGGCAGCACCTGGAGAGGCAGAATGACAGGTGGAAATTATGGAAAAACAGTGTAGTCATGTGAAATTCTTTAAAGCATCTATTTGAAAACAGTAGAAAATTTCCCCCTCTACATTAACATATAGATTGATATTGCCTTTGTTCAAGTCTTGTTTATGAGCATTCTGGGAGGCTGTTTCACCACAGACTTCCTGGTATTTCATCTCTTACACTCTTTCCACCCTCTCTCCCTTGATGTTCCCTGAGAAATAGATGCACTAGCTGTGTGATAGAAGTTTCCACTGGGGCTGGACTCATCACGATCCATTGATCTCTGCCTTGTGTATAGTTGTGGTAGTCTGTGATCATCTCTATCGCTGTAAAGGGAGGCGTCTTTAGGGAGGGGTGGTAGCTACAGTTATCTGTGTGTACAGAATATGATTAAGAATGCAGTAAGGAATTATGCTGGACTAGCATAATTCTAGCAGGAGTAGATTAAAGAGTAGAGAAAGTGAGTTTAATCGGTAGTGGGAACAGAGAGCGGACCCCAAAGAACCCTGAGAGACCCACAGCCGCGCTGGCCTAGTCACCATTACACCCTGGAGGAGCCGTAGCCTTCGCTGCCGGCCCCAGTCACCAGCATCACAACCAAGAGCAGCGAGGCCGGGACCCAGTAGCCGCCCTCCGCCCCCTGACACCAAGCTCGGCTCCATGGGCAGCAGCACAGGTAGTTGTGGCCCGGGTGGCCTCACTTCGTCAGTGCCCGCGGGCAGGGACAAAAAGGTCATCGAAAGGAAAGTTTTGGGAACAGTTAAATGGCTCAATGTAAGGAACGGATACAGTTTCAACAGGAATGACACCGAGGAAGGCGTATTTGTACACCTGACTGCCATAAAGAAGAATAACCCCTCCTCAACCTAGAACTGACCTTAATACTTGCATGTAATTTAAACAGTATAAAGGCACAAAAAGGAGGAAGAAGGATGGAATAGGGGATTAATGGGTGGGAGGAATGGGGGACGGGGATGACATCTGAAATGTAAATAAATAAAATATCGAATAATAATAATAAAAAGAATAACCCCAGGAAGAATCCTCGCAGTGTAGGAGATGGACAGACTGTGGAGTTTGATGTTGAAGGAGAAAAGGGTGCTGAGGCAGCAATGTTACAGTTCCTGGGGGAGTTCCAGTTCAAGGCCGTAAATACGTAGCAGACCGTAACCATTATAGATGCTATCCACGTCGTAGGGGTCCTCCACGCAATTACCAGCAAAATAACCAGAATAGTGAGAGTTACTATATGCGGAGACCCTGTGCGCTTCGACCACAGTACTCCAACCCCCCTGTGCAAGGAGAAGTGATGGAGGATACTGACAACCAGAGCGCAGGAGAGCAAGGTAGACCAGTGAGACAGAGTATGTATCGGGGTTACAGACCACGATTCCGCAAGGGCCCTCCTCACCAAAGACAGCCTAGAGAGGATGGCAGTGAAGAGGACAAAGAAAATCAAGGAGATGAGACCCAAGGTCAGCAGCCACCTCAACAACTTCAATTACCGACAACAATGCAGATGCCCAGAGAACCCTAAACCACAAGATGGCAAAGAGACAAAAGCAGCCGATCCACCAGCTGAGAATTCGTCCGCTCCCGAGGCTGAGCAGGGCGGGGCTGAGTAAATGCCGGCTTACCGTCTCTACCATCATCCGTTTGGTCATTCAACAAGAAGAAATGAATATGAAATTCCAGCAGTAAGAAACGAACAACGACTGGGGCTGAAGACCTTACGTGCTTGCTTTTTGCCCGTTGACCAGATACATTAGAACTATCTGCATTATCTATGCAGCATGGGGCTTCTATTACTTTTACCTAAAGATGTCTCTTTTTGGTAATGACAAACATGTTTTTTAAGAAAAAAGGTCTGGTTTTTCTCAATACACCTATAACACTTTTTAAATTGTTTCATATCTGGTCAAGTTGAAATTTTTAAGAACTTCATTTTTAATTTGTAGTAAAGTTTACAACTTGATTTTTTCAAAAAAGCCAGCAAACTACAAGCACCTGTTAATAAAGGTCTATAATAATAATAATAATAATAATAATAATAATAATAATAGAGTATGGAAAGCTATCGGAGTATTTAGCACGTGTGGATTCCAGTCTCTCGGTTCTTGACTGGATGCGATGTGACCAGCAGTCTCAAGAGCCTGCCATTGTGGCTGCCTTGCAGTAATGGGCTATGACCTGGAACTTTAAGATAAAGTAAACCCTTTCTCCTCTAAGTGGTTTTTTTTCCAGTTTATTTTATCACAGCAATAGAAACAAAAACAGAGTAGTTAATTACATACACATATTATATACAGACATATGGAAGTGTGTGTTGTTTATAGTCTGTATTTAACTTTGTTATCTACATTAAGTGTACATATGTATTTATCTATAGTAAGTAGCTATAATGAATGTACACATATATAGTAATACAGAATATATATTGCATATAACTGAATAGTTTATGTATATAATATATAGCTACAGTTATATACACCTATAAATTTTGTTAATTATAATTATCTATAGGTTTTCCTATATAAATATATTTATAATATATAAATATTCATAGTACATATTAAATGGAACAGAATCTAAAATATTTTCACACAATTTTAGTTTTCCGTATGTAATGATAGCACTGTATATAGTAAGATAACTATGTGCATATCTATGTATATAGGTAGGTGTAGTGTGTGCGTGACATTATTTATGTACAGTAAGCACCTCTGTACTCCATGAGAAGGCCTATAAGTTGTAGGCAGCATGCTCAGTCACTGGCTATAGAAAGCTATTATGTGAAGTCTGGATCATAACCAAGATCTGTGATCACCCTCAGAGCAGGAGCTCTGGTCGAGGAGCAAATGTTCAGCAAGTGCTGGAGATGCATTGTGCCAGCTGCTAACCTCTCAGCTCTTGGATCCTGGAAGACACCTGAAGCTGCTGAGTAGGAGAATGGAAGACCTTTACTGTAACAGCTGCTCCTGGCACATCCAGGCTCTGTGAAGCACTAGTTTTGCTGTCTTAGGTCATATTGCAGAGGAAGTATGTATGCGTTTGTGTCTATGGATTGTGTATATGTATAATTGTGTGTGTGTTTGGGTGTGCATGTGTGTATATGTAAGTGTGTATGTGTGTGTGTGTGTGCGTGTGCACACATACACATGTGCGTGGGTTCATGTGTGTGTCCAGGTGCTTGTGCATGTGTATGTATGCTCATGTGGAGGTCAAAACTTGTTTGTCATTCCTCAGGTCCTATCCATCTTATTTTTTGAGGAAGAGAGGGTCTTCAGGTGGCTTGGAACTTACTGATTGGACATGTCTGGCTAGCCACTGAGCTCCAGGGAGCTACCTGTCTCTGCCTCCTTAGTGCTGGAATTTAAGAGTGTGCCTTCATCTCAGCTTCTCTTTGCATATGGGTTCTGGGAATCAAACTCAGGCTCCTATGTGTGACTAACCAAGCCATCTCCCTGCCCCTTACATTTCTTGTGCCTCCTGAGGTGAGAGCTGGGTTCCCCAGAGCAGAGGTCTCTGAGAGAAGCTGAGCCTTGGATCCCTGATGTAGGTCTGATGTGACCCATGCATTCTGCATCCCGCAGGAGGATTTCCTGGCTTCCACAGAAAACTTGGTCGTTAATAACCAGAGAGGGGTCCAGACGCAAACTCTTTCCTATTCATCTCTCTCTGCACCGTCAGCACCCTGGAGAACTTTAACTGCTGTGTTAAGCCCATTACGTTGATAATTTTGGTTTTGTCCTACAAACCAAAGCAGCCTTTGTTTATTCTTCCTTCCTTTCTCTCCACTAACAAAGTCAATCTACTCCCTCACCCTCTGCCTAGCTGGCTCTTGAAATCAATAGCCTTGGAAATGTCAATGTATTCCTGAGTGAGCTGCTGGGGGGCGGAAGAGGGGGGAGGTGAACACAGGAACGGGGAGCTGACAAGCAGACTTCTGGCATTCCTAGGCAAGCAGGCTGCCCTGTGCAAGTCAGACCAGGCAGAGTCCTGATCTCTGGACTTTAGCATCTGGGCACACAGACATGGTTTTTCAGATAAGGGAGATTCATATCTGTCACTGTCATAGTTACCTCTAAACCTTCAAGGTGACTGCAGAAAGCTTTCAGCCCCTAATAGTGGCCAAGGAAACCCAATAATGTTCACACTCATTGCCTTAGTTGGGCTTTCTGTTGCTGTGATAAGCACCATGACCTAAATCAACTTGGGTTCAAAAGGGTTTACTTAGCTTCTACGGTCACATCACAGTCCAGAACTGAAGGAAGGCAGGGAGGTGTAACTTTAATTTTTTCAAACCCTGCTCTTAATGATGGTTCTTAAACATCAACACGGACATGAAAATGCCACCCTCAGTCTCTGTCTATGTGTCACCCGGTCACCTTATCCATGATGCTAGAGAGCGTTTAAGTCTTGTCTGTGGAGAGACATAGAGCTGACTATTGGTAAACCAGCTTTGAACCCAACTCGGTAACTTTTTGGAATGCCAGCCAATTAGAGGGTCACGTGTTCAACTTAGTAAGTTGTTCTCCACTGGCGAACTGAGCCAGCTGAAGCTGAATTAGAGTCTATAAAGGCAGAGTTGTCAGGAAGCCACAGGGAGGCTGCTTCACTGGTCCCAAAGAATGAGGCCAGGGAAGTTGCTATGGGGAGGGAGACTGAGGGGAGAAAGAGAAAAAGAGCTTGTGCATGGAGAGAGAGAGAGAGAGAGAGAGAGAGAGAGAAAGAGAAAGAGAGAGCAACAAAAATGTCTGGATTATATAGGGAGGAGCTTTTGGGGGAAGGGAAGCCCAGCCCCTTAGGGCTGGAAAGATCAAGGCAGAGATGGCTATACCAGGTAGGGACTGAGGGATGTTGGCGGAATCTGGGGGCCAGGTCTGCTTTGGTATGTTAAAAATGTGCCTTAGCTGTTTGTCTGGGATCTAAATCCCAACACAACTAAGACTTCAGTCTGCTTCTTGAAGAACAAGGTGCTGAGCCAGTAGTCAGAAGTTACTGCCTGGGGAAAGAGGTGTCAATACTGAGTATTTACTGTGTGCCAGTCATGTCTTTAACACTACCGTTGTATTACTGTAACACATCCTCACCTATCCCAGAGGCTCAAGATCACCTTGAGTTCAGGTGGATAATAAATGGCCAGCCATATCAAGATTAAGGTTATACATTTCTGGCTCTAACACACACATACACACACACACACACACACACACACACACACACACAGAGTCTCTGTCCCTCTCTCTTGGTGTATTTCTGTAGCTCTGTCTCTGTGTCTCTGTCTCCCTCTCTGTAGCTCTGTAGCTCTGTCTCTGTGTCTCTATCTGTGTCCCTCTTTCTCTGTCTGTCTGTCTGTCTGTCTGTCTCCCTCTCCCTTCTTCCCTTTCTCTGTGATCTTTCTCAGGCCTGTTTGCCTCGAACAAGGGGAAAAGGAAGGGGTGGGAGAGGATCAGAAGCTGAACTTCCTCTGAGCGTTCTAAGCATAACAAGAGCTGTGCCTATAGTGTGCTTAGTCGTAATTTATACTTCAAAATAGTTGATGCTATTATAATCTTCATAATTATTCTGCTTTGTGTAAAACATTTGCTTTCAGACACTTCTGGCTTCAGCACATTTGTAAAAATATTTTTCTTGTTTTTACTCTGAAAACATGTAAAATAAATTCAGATAGAATATCTGTCTTCAAAGAGATGGCCATCTGGTTGTGGGAGTGGTCATGAGAGGAGGGGGAGAGACAAATGATAAAGTTGTATCCTTTTTACCACTTAGGAAGAGCAGGGAGGGGAGCTTTGTGAAGCCCGGGGAAGTCTGTGGGGTCAGCACTGAAGGAGGGTGAGGAGGAGGTGTCCCCCATGGGAGGGCATCAGGCTCCAGCAGCAGGAGCAGCAGGTGTGAAGGCACTGGGGTGAGGAAGACCTGGGCCACTGGGGAAGCTGCAGGTGGGTTGTAGCCTCTGAGATGAAGAGGATTTGCTGAGAAATGGCCAGGGCTGGCTGGACTAGATGGAAAGTCTTCCTGGCTGAGGAGCAGAGATTTCTTCTGTGAAGACAGGGTCTGTGCACACAAGCACATGTGTTCATGGATGTATGTTTGTGTGTGTGCATAATGCATGGGCATTTCTCTCTCTCTCTCTCTTTCTCTCTCTCTCTCTCTCTCTCTCTCTCTCTGTGTGTGTGTGTGTGTGTATGTGTGTGTGTGTACAACCTCATGTGTTGTTCATCAGGTTCTGTCTACCTTTTTCCTTTTGAGACAGGATCTTTCTCTGGCCTAAAGCTCACCAATGGGGCCAGGCAGCCTAGTCAGTGAGCTCCAGGGACCCTCTTGTCTCTGCATCCCCAGTGTGTAAACAGCACATCAGCACAATTAAAAAAAAAGACCTTATTATTTTATGTGTATGGATGTTTTTCCTGCACACGAACGTCTATGTATCATGTGAGCAACTTGTGCCTACAGAGGCCAGAAGAAGGCTTTGGATTGTCTGGAATTGGAATTACAGACAATTGTGGACCATCATATGTGGAACTGAACCTAGGTCCTCTGGAAGAGCAGCCAGTGTTCTTTTTTTTTTAAAATTATTTATTTATTTATTTTCAAATCGTAATTTTTACTTATCCACACAGGGGTTATAAACACATAAAGGCAGGATGTGGAGAAGGGGATGACACTGGAGCGTGGGTGTTCAGGGGGAATACAGATATCTTTCAGGTGTATCGGCTGGGTGAAGGTTCAGGGGACAGGTCACTATGACTCTGCCTATGATTCAGTTGTCCTTATCTAAGTTGGTATTATCTGCCAAGGCTACCTATTTACAAGGTCTATGACTACTCAGGCTGGTAAATTTCCACAAAAGCTGCCTGTTTACAATAGCTTATAGCCATCTGTTTCAATGTTTTTCCACAGAGACCCAAGACTTGATGTTAGTATACATGTATGACAGGCCTATTGCTAATTTTGGGCCTATGGCTGATTTTAGGCCTTCAGTGTATAAGCAGGGCTGCCCCTGACATCTCCTCCCTTCTCTAAGTATAGAAGGGCTGTGGCAATTCTAATCTTGCAAAGGCGGGGATAGAGGCCTGACCTCCAGTAATTGAAGGGGATCTTGTAATGGCAGCCAGTGTTCTTAACCACTGAATCACCTCTCCAGCCTCCTGACCCTTTTGTTTTTAAATGGGTTCTGGGGATCAAACTTGGGTCCTCATGCTGACAAAGTCCTCATGCTTAATTTACTAATTGAACCATCTCCTCAGCTCCCACTGAAGTTTTGACTAGGAATGTTATAAACTTAAAGCTTTGTTTCAGACGACTCTTGTGCCCTTTGTGGGATTTTGCTGGGGATGACTGGAAGTGGGGGAGATGACAGGTGAAGCTACAGACTGTCCCCCAGCATCCTCAACTATGATAGTTTGAATATGGTTGGCTCAGGGAGTGGCACTATTAGGAGTTGAGATCTAGTTGGAGTAGGTGTGATCTTGTTGGAGTAGGTGTGTCACTTGTGAGTATGAGCTTTAAGACCCTCATTCCAGCTCCAAGGAAGCCAGTCTTCTTGTGGTCTTCAGATGAAGATGGAGAACTTTTGGCTCCTCCTGCACCAGGCTGGCTTGGACACTGTCATGCTCTCGCCATGGTGATACTTGACTGAACATGTAAGCCAATCCCAATTAAATGCTGTCCTTATAAGAGTTGCCTTGGTCATGATGTCTGTTCACAGCAGTAAAACCCTAAGACACTGAGTTTCTGAAGGTCTTTATCTATTGTTGGATTTTGGATGGGAAATGTCCCCTACAGACTGGGGAGGTGGCGGGTATCTTTAGGAGGTGAGTGCTCAGGAGCAAGCCCTGAGGGTCACAGCCCAGCTTGAGTTCCTGCCTGAACATTCTCTGCTTTCTGTTCTCCCCAGCTATCAATAAGCTGTTTCTGCTCCCAGCACCATGGAGTCACCCACTGCCCTGCTTTCCTTGCCATGATGGACTACATCCCCTGAGCTGTAACCTACACTAAATACCTCCCTGAATTTGTTTCTGATGGGCATTCTATTGTAGCCACAAGGGAAGCCTCTGGTGACTTTTGACAACTTCCTCTCCTTGTCTTGCGGTTTTAGGTTGCTGTCTTTTTCTTCCCTAGTCATGGGTTGGGGAGATCAAGAGAGACTGAGTCCCAAGCTCAGGGTGATGAACACATCCTTCTTATTGTTGTTGTCTCCTGGAGGCCAATGAGTAGCTGTGGATGAATGGATTCAGCCTTCTATAGGCTGTGCTGAGGACAGTGGTCTATCCTCAAATGCCACGAAGGACTTGTCTGCACTGAACGTATTAGCTTTCCCTGACTTTGGCATCATCAGAGGGGTTCCCTGGAGGATCTGGAAAAAGACTGTTTCTCATGCTTGAGAATCTGAAAGAAGACTGTTTCCCTTAATCCCTACCCCTTTTAGAGAAAAAGCCACTGTTCTGATAGACAGGCAGATAGAACATTGACTTCTGGCCCTTGCTTTTCCCGATGCCCAGGCTTGTACCAGGATCTTTCTCTCTCTGAACCTCAGCTTCAATAGCTGAGATGCGAGGCCACTGGCATCTCTCTTGCTCTGGAAGGAAATGGAATGAGAGTCTGAAGATACTCTCATGTTGTTCCCATGTAAGATGTCTGTGTATGTACCTGGAGGGATTGGAGAGTGCACCCCCTGATAAGCTGTAGCTGGTCACTTATTTGGTTACCCTAGGGACTTTGATATCTGCAGTCAAATAAGACTTGGTGTCAAAATGGATCCCCTGTTTCGTTGCTGTATTAAAGAATAACCAGGAAGAATGTAAGGAAGCACCCTATTGGTGCACACAGTGAGCACACATTTATCCAAATGAAGTATGATGAAGTTATTACAAACACATATATCCAGATACAAAGAGATTGTCCAGAGAGTTCCAGCTATTGCTTCCCAGAATTACAAGCATATGGCATGATGTCTAGCTTCTTCTTGTGAACTCTGGGACTCAGACCCACATGCTTTTATAGTGAGACCCTCCCCAGGTCCCCATCCTCCTGTTCTCCTCCTGAAGATTCTACCACACTTAGCCTCCCAGTATTTCCATGCTGCCAGGATTTTGTGCTGAGGAGCCCTTCTGTCTGCCGCTTCCTTCGCCCTCTGAAAGATGAAATTGTCGGCCAGGCAAGGCAAGGATTTATCAGATGAGACACCTGGCAGATGTCCAGAGGACGCCAATCCCCACCGCTGCTCCATCCTGCCTCCATGCCAGCTTTCTAATCTGTATTAGAAAAACACGGTCTGGTTGATTGCTCTGTAATAGACTCTCACAACATTAGCGCTTGTCTTCCCTTCTTCTAGCTCTCTCTGTGACATTTGTTTTCATTTTCAATCCCAGTTCAATTTAATTAGTTGCTTGTTTTGACTCAGGCATGAGGTTGGGCATGGAGGATAGAGGGTAAGAATAAAAGGGTCACCCCTGCCTATAGAAGGATCACTCTGTGGGGAGGAGCAGAGGTATCAGTCAACCAACCCAGAGACGGAACCCTAGATGCTGTGGTCCTTTTGAACTGTAATCCTGAGACTGGGGAGATAGCTTAGTAGCTGGAGTGCCTGTTGTGCAAGTGTGAGGACCCGAGGTTGATCTCAGAACACACACACATTTAAAAAGCCAGCATGCTGACTTGTGCTTGCAACTCTCTCTCCCGGGGTGGTGATGGATGGAGATGAATGCAGACTCCCGGAGCTTGCTAGCCACTTGGGCTAGCCTAATCAGTAAGCCACAGGCTCCAGTGAGAGAACCTGTTTTAAAAATCAAAGCAAATGGTTCTGGAGGAATGAGACCTGAGATTGACTTCTGGTCCTCACATACACACATGCACACAAGCACACAAGCACACACACAAACACATAGATACCCCTCAACATACACATGATGACAAAATATTACATAAGGTCCACAAAGAGAGAAGAGATGAGGGCACAAGAGTGGGAGAAGGTTGGCGATGCCTCCTGAAGGACCATGTTGAGCAAGGTTCTGAAGGGTGAGTAGGAGTCTGCTGAGTGCTAGAAGAGCATCTGACATTTGTCAAGATGCAGTACCATAGGATAGTGCTGAGTGACATGGCACTTGGTGCTTCAGAGCATGCAGAACAGATGGCAGGCATGGGAGGAGATGGGGAAAGAAGTATTTGTCCAGTGGGCTGGAGGGGGGAGGTGTGTTCTTGTGCTTGTGGGTTTTATTGAATTGTGTCTCTGCTGTTGACTCTCAGCTCTTTGGTGTCAGCCATAGAATCCAGCTCATGTGACTTAAACAGTTGTGTGTGTTCCCTGCTCTGCCTAGTTGAGTGTCCAGTCTTATAGGCCTGGGTGGTGTGAAGGGCTCTGGAGACACAAAAGAAGACAGAGTGTATGCAAGGACAGACATGGACTCCAGCCTCATTGTTCTGCTGCTGCCCCATGAGCTCAGCAAGTCTCTGACAGTGTCAGTGGCTTCTGCCAGACACGAGCCTCCAACTGTAAGGGTTGGCAGGGAGAGCTATTTAAAACACTCAGCTGAAGTGAAGTCAGTCTGATGTTTGGTACTCCTTCCAGCAAGCAGTGCTGCCATTAGAGCGGTGTGGAGGGTGAGGGCCAAGGCTTTGCCCATCCTAGAGAATGCCCCACAACTGAGGCCTTTACATGTTCTCTGGGAGGTTGAATTTTATTTGAGAGAGTGCTCCATCTCTGGTACCACTTTGGTTATTAAGTGGGTTCGAGGCCAACCTGGACTACATGAGACTCATCTCAAACAAAACAAAACAAATCAAAACAAAACAGTAAAAGAAAAACACATTTTCAGCAAGGAGTCTTGATAAATTTTCTTGGCTTAACTGAACATGCTGTCTAGCTCAGCCAGGTCTTGAACTTGCCATCCTCCTGCCTCAGCCTCCTGAGTAGCTGGGATAAGAGATCTGCACCCTTAGGCCTGGATGTGTTTGGAAATTATTAAGATCAACATTAGGAAAACAGTTGTTCAATTCACTTTTCTTTGTTTTGAGGAAAGTCTCTCATCTCTTCTGATGACAGCCTTTTCCATGTCCTCAAAGGACAAAAATAAACTTATAAAAAAAAATAAAAAAAATACAGGCAACATGAAACAGGATGACAGGGCTGTGGTCTCAAACACCGGAGGTGCCTCTTTGAGACCACTGTGGTAAATCTGTTTACATTTTCCATCCTCCCCCCTCCCCCACAACGTCCTGTGTTGGAACACTCAGCTATTTTGGCATCTCTATTGTGATATTTATTTTAAGACATCAGTTGGGTTTTAAATAGCTCAATAGTGAACTCTGGCCTTTGGGGAAGGCAAACTAATTATTTCCTGAGCCTCTCTGCACAGTACACCCGTAGGGTCTTTCTTTTCCTGGCAGCCCGGGAAGGAAGCGTGGAGCCAGCTGCACCGTGGGACAGGAGCTCAGAACCTAGGAGTCCAAAACCACAGCTGCTGGTGGAAAGAAACCAGGCATCTCCAGAGATTGTCAGGACAGGGTGTTGCACAAGTAGTTCTGAGGGTGAGGGGTGAAGGTCCATTGTCACCAAACTGACGGAGGCAGGCTGCAGTCTCCTGTGAGTGCCTGGTTTCTCGG
Organism: Grammomys surdaster; assembly: GCF_004785775.1. Lineage (NCBI taxonomy): Eukaryota > Metazoa > Chordata > Mammalia > Rodentia > Muridae > Grammomys > Grammomys surdaster. The sequence continues at coordinate 1,958,619 of NW_021604749.1, read as the reverse complement.
CAGCATTACAAAGTAGAGACTTTCAGGCCTATTTTACAGATGCGGAAAGGATGTCTTGGAGGGATGAATCTTTGCCCGATGTCACAGAGACAGGAAGTGAGAGTGGTTTGCTGACACTGAAGTGTGTGAGCTTAACCGCTTGGCTTTGTGGCCTTGGCATATTTTATTTTGTTTTTGAGATGTGGTCTTCTATTGTAGCCTAGGTTGGCCTTGAACTCATAGCAATCCTCCTGCCTTCTGCTCCTGCTCCTAGGATTCCAGATATAAGCCACCATGCCTGGCTTGCTACACAACTTTGGGCAGCTCACCCAACTCCCCCCCCCCCACCCCCGTGCATTTCTCCCCTCATTCAATGGATATGAAATACCTTCTGTTTCTCCATTGTTGTAAAAGTGAAATGCTGGATGAGTCAGGGTTTGTCTTAATTCAGCATCCCAGGTTCACATGTTTCTGATGTTGGCCTTCAGGAGTCCATGGAGATGGCAAAGCTCTCCCAGCCAAACCTCTAGCCTTCATTTGTTTCCATCTGTACACCCAGGGCTTAGTCACTTGCTTGGCTCTCTAGCTACAAGGTCTCCTGACTTTGGGACTTCTCACTTACTCTGCTTTCTCAGAGCAATGCTTCAGGGAAGGGCTGAGGCATAGTGGCTTCAGAGAGCACAGAAGAGAAGCCACAGTCCAGCCTGGAGGTGTAATCTCTCAGAAGTGAACTCTTGGGGGGATGAAGATTAACCACGAGGGGGAACGGAGTGGGCCATTTGCAGAGACAGGGTGCTTGCTGGGACCCATGGGCATTTGTCAGGCAACCTGAGTCTCGGTGCAGAGCTATTATTTTGCTATTGTTGAGACAGTGTCCCACTATTGCTCTCAGGCTGCTTTCAAACTCCAGCTCCTCTTGTCTCTACCAACTGGGTCACAGTGTGCACTACCATGCCTGGATCATATGTTAAGTATTGAGTAGACAGACAGATGGACAGACAGACAGACAGTCTCTCTCTCTCTCTCTCTCTCTCTCTCTTTTCCCTTACAACAAAGATTGTTCTTTATAGCCTTAGTTCTCATAGAATCCAACTCATGGAGAGGCACAGAGCCAGTCCGAGGAAAGACTCAGGTCATTGATTTGTTAACATTTGATAAAGAGGGTTTTGTTGGAGAGATGGAGATTAAATCAGTATAGAGAAGCCACAGGGCAGAGAGTCTGACAGATCTTCGGTCAGCCTGCATTTGCTTTGATCCTCATCTATGAAATGGGGTTGTCAGACAGAGACTTAGGCATTAACAATTTTAGAGGGTACTGAGGCTGGGACTCTCCTTCATACAAATGAATAACTAACTAGAGAAGCAAGACTAGTCACTGGTCAGAGGATGGGACCTGAACCCTGTCTCTGGCTCTGGGAGGGGACATGGCATCTGAACAGAAGGTCATGAGCTGAAAACTAATCTTGGTCCTAGAATTTTCACACCTCACAAAATTACTGTATAGGAGACTGTAACAAGGACATATCACTGACCTTCCTGTGAAAGTCAGTCCAAATGGGCCTGTAAATCTTCTGAATAGAGACCCCCCCTCCTGCCCAGGAAAGTTGTCTGTCCCAGAGTCTTTAAAAACAGTGTAAAGCTTACCAAAAGTAGGTCAGCACAATGGTCTCTTGGGTCAGTGCCCTTGTTCATCCCTGGACAGTGGTTTCTGTTTCTCTGTAATGATCTTGCTCTATCTCCTATGCTACTATCTGGGAGGACTCTCCTAATTTTTTTCCATGTAGATCATAAGGACCAGAGAGCTGTGGAGAGTCCATGGTGACATCTTTTGACATTTCTTCCCCGTTATGATTGGATTTATGTGTGTGTACATGTTTCTGTGAGTACACATGCACATATGGGGCTGTGCCTGTGGAGGTCAAAGGTCAACTTGAAGTGTCTTCCTCAATTGCTCTCCACTTTATTTTTTGAGGCAGGGTCTGTGACTTTGGAGCTCACTTGATTTTGACTAAACTGGCTAGCCAACAAACTCCAGGGAGCCTCCCATCACCCTTTCCCAGTATTGTGGATACAGACTCATGCCACCACATTTGGGTGTTTACATGGATGCTGACCATTCAAACTCAGTCCTGTTTGCACAGTGATCTCTTTAGGGGCTGAGCCCTGTGTTTGGCTTTTAGGTATCCTCATCATGGCAAGGCATGGACTGCACTTCCTTGGGCAAAGATAAAATTCCCCGAACCTTCCCTTGCTGTGTTCACTTCTGTACCTGGCTATGGGATCTCCTCACCTTCTCTATATTGGGGAATATGAGTCTCATCACATTGGATTTTACCCCATTTGTACTTCAGTTTCCTGTTACGACCTTGCACAGGTGATCTTCCCAAAGGAGAGTGATTTGGCAAGTGCCATTTCCCCCAGGTGACTCTGTTGTCATGAGATAAGGTCACTACCTTTTTATCAGATGTAAGAGATGACACCACACCCCAAATGCTAGGTCCATTGTTTTCGGGGCCCTTGTTTTGCCCTACTGTGAAAACTGGTCCTGACAGGAACTTCTAAATTCCACAGTGGCTGAGAGCCTTTGATACATTGTAACAAGGATGAGGTTCTTTGTTTTAATCACCTTCCCCTGTATCTCTAGATCCTTACAGGGAGAAGACTATGTTATCTGATGGAGGAAATCACATCTTTATTAAGATAAGAAATACAAAAGGGGTTCCTTGCTGGTCAAGACAACTCCAGAAGTGAGTGAGGCATGCTGAACCTGATCCCCAGGCTCCTGACTGGAAAAGTGGCACCATTTCACCCACTGGTGGTTTTTATAGGGCCTTAGTTGAATGACTGCCCTGAACATAAACTTCTGGTATTTTTTCCTGTGTTAATTTTTGTCATCTGAGAAGAGGGAGCCTCCACTGAGGAAACTGCCTCTATCACATTGACCTGTAGGCAAATCTGTGGGGTATTTTCTTAATCAAGGATGGCTTTAGAGGGAGGCCCAAATCACTTGGGCAAATAGTCCTAGGCTATGTAAGATAGTTGGCTGACCAAGCCCTGGGGCACAAGCAGCGAGCTGCCTTCCTCTATGGCCTCTGCTTCAGTTCTTGCCTCCAGGTTCCTGTCCTGTTTGAATTTCTGCTTTGACTAATGTGAATGACTGTGGCTGCAAGATTTAAACCAAGTTGGTTTTGGTCAGTGTTTTAATCATATCAATAGGAAGATTTCTGTTAATTTTTCTCTCCAATGTATCCTTCAAAATTGGGACAAATTTTATCCCTACCCTTTAGAAAGAGACTAATGTAGCTTTTTATACAATGTAGCTAGACAATGAAAGTTGGAGATATATGGCAAATAACTGACAATTTAAACCTAAACAGCATCCCCAGATAGCTGCATCTTACAAAACCAAACCAAACCAAACCAAACCAAACCAAACCAAACCAAACCAAACCAACCCAACCCAACCCCCAAAGTGGCTAACTATTCCCTATGGGAGAGAGAGAGAGAAGTCACTCTGCAGCTTGTAGGCAGCCAGCCTAGCTCTGGGCTCAATGACTGACCCTGTCTCAAGGGAGTAAGGCCTCTTCTGTACACGCACTAGTTGCATCCCCTGAGCGCACACTACATGTAGTTGTGACTAAATTGACTATTAAAATTTCTAAGGTCAAGATTCAGGACTATTTCAAATTACAGCCCTATTTGCTGCTTGCAACCATAAGGTTTTCTTAAAATATTGATCTGTTTTTAGTAGAATTTGTGAAAACGGGTTTTGAGAAACAAGAATTTTGTATTACTTACATTGTCTGATGAGTTTGTCAGGCTTTTAGGAAATAGAGTGTGAAGAGTCAAAATCTATTTAAAAATCTGTTTGTTTTGTCAAGCTTTAAGCATAATACAACAGCTAAACTAAACCACTTTATTTGTTCTTCAGGGCTGGTCTATTTGACATCCAGGTGTTCAGCAGCCACACGTGGCAGTCAAAGCCAATGAGGAGAAAGAGGCTAAGGCAAAAGATTTTGGCACTTGGACCGGGTCAGAAGATCCCAGGGGGCAACAGGGCACTTCTGAGGACCCTACAACAACTCTGGTAAGTTTACGCATCCTCTTGATCATGGGTCATACACATGGAGACCAGGCCATCTCAGCAAGTGACTTGGCTGGTAGAGAAAATCTCTAAAGGAACTAAGGGCTTCTCTCCCAAGTCCCTGTGATGGTTAATAGAGATTGTCAACTTGACAGAATCTAGAATCATCCATGAGAGGGACCTCTCACCACATCTGTGAGGGGTTATGTAGATTAGGATAGCCACAAGGCACAGCTGTGATGGATGCTCTTGATTGTATTAATCTAAGTGGGAAGTGCCACCCTGAATATGACGGTGGCACTTTCTGGTGGCGGTCACACATACGGAAGCTAAAGGGAAGCTTTTTGCTTGCTTGCCTTTGTGTCTCCTGGTTATCTACCATGTTCATGAGCACGTCTGCCATATTGTTGCCTTTACTGCTGTCACTGTCACTGATGCTCAGATCCAGATTCTTTCTTCTTACAGGAGGACCAAAGGCTCTTCATGAAGCCTCCAGGCCTTCAGCACCAGGTTGGGATGGCTACACAAACCGAACAGCTAGTAGGTTCTTGGCCTCTCTAGTGCGACAGCCATTGTTGGACTACTACTCAGAGCCCTAGCATGTAGGCCAGTTTAATAAACATCCTTTGAATATATATTTATCTTATTGGTGCTTCTGGAGAACCCTTGCTAATACAGTCACTCCAGGGAGCCTCAAGTGACATAACAATAAAGGAAGGAGATGTTGATTTCGGGCTATCTACAGTTTTAGACACTCCACATGGAAATAAAACCAAAGAATAGAGTAATTGGTAATAAGACAAAGCAAAAGGAGCCAGGGTAGATGTTAAAATTCTCAAATACCCTTTATAGACCTCCCCATGAACTCTAAGCATGAATTATTGACATATTGTGTAAGATGGTCATAGCCAGCCCAGCTATAACCAGATTGAAGGAATTCATACTTTTCCTATTGTCTCCAGCCTAAACTCAGAGATGTCAATTTTTCCACTGTGGGGTTTTAAACTTCTTGTTCACTCTGTAACACCCTAATGCTGACCAGTAAGTCATCCCTCGATTTGACTTTCCATGACCCCTTCAGAGATACAGTGGTTCTTTGTTTACTTCCTAAAACGCTCAGTCTGAGGCTAAATCTCTGAGAACGATAATCTCACTGATGTCTACAAAATTATAATCAAATCATGTTACACACATCTCTCATTGGGTTGAGAAACAAAAGGGAGACTTGACATGCGTGAAGGGATAAGCCAGGGCGTTCCACACATGTTCTTATCTTAATGTCCACTGTGCTAATCCTCACTGCCTAATGGAGTCCCTTACTCTGTGGATGGCAACCGGAGAAGGATGAATTATATGTGTAGAACACTTCCTGTGATAGCTATGTTTAACTGTTGACACAACCCAGAATCACTTGGGAAGAGAGCCCCATTGAGAGATTGTTTGCAGTATGTTAGCCTGTGAGCACATCCGTGGGAGTTTGCTTTAATTCAGTTAATTGACATGGAAAGACCCAGCCCATTGTGGCAGCATAATTCCCTAGGCAGGAGGTCCTGAACTGTTTAAGAATGGAGAAATCGAGCTGGGCACTAAGCATCTGCTCATTTATTGTGCTGTGCTCTTGACAGTGGATGTGATGTGACTAGCTACATTAGTCCCTGCCTTCACTTCCTCACAATGGTGTAACCTGGCTGACAAAAGCCTCTTTCACTCCCAAGTTGCTTTTTGTCTAGGTATTTTACAAAGGAATAGGAGCAAAACTAGAAGAGTGCTAACTTGGCCACAGACCATAGTTACAGCACCAAGAGAGGGGACTAGAACTTCCCTGTTTTGAGATGGTAGATTTCTCTATAGCAGGTGCAATGCAAGATGACCCCAGCATTCAGGAGCCATTTTCCCATTTATGCTTATCTCTGCTGAAGGCATGGAAGTCCCATAGGCTTGTAGACCTAGGGAGGCTCAATGATGTCTCTTATCTTTTAAAAACCTTTTTTTTTTATTTATTATTTTATTTCTGGGATAGTTTCAAGCACAGTATAAGGGCTCAATAATTCATTGAGAAGAAGCACCCACTGGCCCGCCTTCTTCCAGCCTTTCTCTCTCCTTTGCCTTCAAGACAGAGTTAGTGTTGCTAGATAACACGTTGTCCACTCCCACTGCTTTCTTTACTGATGGAATCCACATCTGTCTCAGCACCACTGACAGGAGGCAGGTGGGTGGCTGGGGAGGTCAGGGCAGTACTTCAGGAAGGCTCCTTTGTTGTCTGCTCTGTTTAATCAAACTTGAAAGGAGCTTGCGGTCTTTGCTCTGGGATGAGTGACGGCATTTTCCTAGTGTACCTTAATTATTTTTTAAATAAAAAAAAGTTGGTAGTATACAAAATAATAGTTTTTACTATGGTGTTTTTGTACAATCATATCACTGTAACTTGATCATATTCCCTCCCACCACCCTTCCCCAGGCCACCACTCTAGTTAGTCTCCCCCCTTCTCCCAGAGTCTCCCACTGTGCCTTAGATTCATGACTGGCCCTCTATGAAGCTCCTTCCCCCAGGAGAGCTCTTTCTCCACTTCTAATAAAGAATCAATATAAACTGACAACCAATATTATTGATGCTTCCAGCAGCAGATTCGTTCTTCCTCTCTCTGCTGCAAACTGGGTCAGATCCCCCTCTGTGACCAAGTTCCTCTGATATACACAATGAGGGCATGCTTCTTGAATGCATACTTCTTCTTTACTCCCCTTTGCAAGCATTGAGGTCATCTTTAGACGACATGAGCGTGTCCATGAAACAGACTCAAATCTTTACCTATGTCTTGAAATCTCACCTGGGTGGTATTTGGAATGAATGAGACTGCAGAAGTGGCAAAGCAGCAGCCAGCTCCGTTCCCAGGATCCATGTCCGGCGGCTCACAACCACTCATGTCTCCAGCTCTGATGGGTCCAATACCTCTGGCCTCAAGGGTACCTGAATAAAAATATTTTTTTAAAAGGTGGTTGAAAAGACAGTAGCCAGTCTGGTGTTGCAGCTCATGCTTGTCACTCTAGCATGTGGGAGAGAGGGACAGGTCATCATAGTTTAAAGTCACCCTGGGATACATGAGATCCCTACCCTGTCTCAAAAAGACAAAAAAGAAACAGAAATTCCATTTTTCTTGAAACTTCACTTCTTACACAATACCACGTGGTGGTGTTTTCTTGGAAAAGAGGTTCCAATTTTGGGTCCAAAAGATATGTCAGCATTGTCATGTGTGATAATTAATTCATTGCCAAACTGGCTATATTTAGAATCACTATGGAAACCCAACTCTGGGTGGGGCTATGAGGATATTTCCAAAAAGACTTAACTGGAGAGGGTAGACCCAACGTGGATAGGGTGGGACCATGCCGTGACCAAAGCTCTGGCTTCAGTGTTATGGAGAGTGAGCACTGAGCAACAGTGTCCATTGAGATCTGCTTCCTGAGCGTGGACTCAAGGTAACCAGTGACATCATGCTCTTTCATCTCGGACTTGCCCACCATGACACACTGCTTCCTCAAAATGGGAGTCAAAATAAGCCAGCCCTCCCTGAAGTTGCTTTTTCCCTTCATGTATTTTGTCACAGCAATGAGAAAAGTAATTAGCATATCATCATAGTATTGACTTCTGGGAAAAGAGGATTTCAAAATGAATGGGTTCACGGAGCCTCCCTTGTGTGAGCCTGGCTGCTAGGAGCCTCACCTTCCCCCCTGCCTAGCTGGGTTTTAACTTTGGGCTGTAAATAAAACTAACTAACTAACTAAGTAACTAACTAACTAAATAAATAAATAAAATTAAAACAAAAAAACTTCCAAAACCACAGACAAACAAACAGACCCATGAGGTTGCAGGCTGGTGTGATATCTCAGTAAATCACCTGCTGGGAAGACAAGAGGACCCGAGTTCAGAGCTCCAGAACTTCTGGGTAAAGTTTGGTTCAGTACTGGGTGCCTACAAAGCAGTGCTGTGGCTGTGGGAAGTGGGACAGAAGGGAGGATCCCTGGAAGCTCAACAGCTACATAGTAGGTGTCAAATTCCAGACCAGTGAGGACCCTGTATCAGGCAGAGGGTGGAAGCAGCTGAGAATTCACACCCAGTGTCCGTCCTCTGTGTGCTGGGTGAGTGTACACCTGTAACCGTACAGATGCAATGTGAACTCCCCCACACATGCACACAAACACATATATACATGTACAAAGTCCTACATATAAACACATTCAAAGTGACACACACACACACACACACACACACACACACACACGCACGGTGGATGGTCACACATACGGTTCACCTTAGATGAAATGGTTGTGGTGGGCGGAGGAGACAGAGCAGAGCATAATGAAACAGAGCCCATGGAACCTCTACACGCTCCATTTTCATCTCTCAATCAATAAAGCTACGCATGAGAGAGAAATATGTTGGTTACATTACTTTAAAATAGCCTGGCAAAATATAATTTCTTATTGATTAGTTTTGAGATTTGTGGATAAAAGAAAATTGACTTCTGAAAATTCTAAAATAAAGAAAGTAAATGAGGGAAGATGTTTAAATTTTTAAAGTGTGGAAAAGAGATGTAATCGATGTCCCCAAAAGTGCCGAATCTGAAGGCACCAACGAGGTCTGGACCTAGGTGTTTCTGATCTGATTGACTCAGTCTTATTTATTATAACATTAAAAAAAAAAATATGAGCCAACCGGCTACCTTTGCAAAGCAAAACTAGGAGGTAATGAAGGTGAAAGGGTGTAGGGGCGTGGTTGTGCTGCCTGTTATTCCTGCTACAGGGAGACAGAGGTAGGAAGATGATGAATTTGAGACCAGATAGTGTGCTACGTCGTGAATTTCTATTTTTCTCATTGGCCTTCCTAACCTTTGTCCCATGATCTTCCCGGAGCAACCCATGGTGGTTATTGAAGATGTTGATTGGCCAGGTCTGGGCACACATCTTCTGTGATGCTGACTCAGACAGTTGAATTGACTTCACCTATTCTCAGGAAATGGTGGGCTGACCTGTGCAAGGTGCTTTTCCAAAAGTACTTGCTGTATGGGGTAATACATAGTGAGCTTCCAAAAATGATGACTACTGCATTTATTTCTGAATTTATCTGTTGTTCATGTATCTGTTTATCTCTATCATCTATCTATCTATCTATCTATCTATCTATCTATCTATCTATCTATCTATCTATTCATATATATATATAATATAATATAATATATATATGTATGTATGTATATATGTATGTGTTTGCCTACTTATCTGTTAGCCTATCTCTGTATCTGTGGTAGTTTGAATGAGAATGGCTCCAGAGGCTAATATATTTGAGTGTTTGTTTCCTAGTTGGTGGACTCTTTGGGAAGGAATAGGAGGCACGGCCTTATTAGAGGATGTGTGGCCTTGTTGGAGAAGTTATGTCACTAGGGTGGAGGTGTTGAGGTCTCAGAAACCCAATTCATTCTTAGTTCCTTCTCTGTCTGCATAGAAAAGTAATAAGACAGAAGTTGGTACCAGAGAGTGGCATATTCCTGTGATAGGCCTGGCCATGATGCTTGTCGAGGGAATGTGGGCTTTGGGCTTTTGGATTAGGAAAGTGGTTGAATGCTGCATGTGAGACCTGACAGCCACCCTAGTAGGAGCTTGGAAGACAGTAATGCTGAGAGCAATGTGGACTATGGAGATCTAGTTAAAGAGGTTTCATTGATGGAATAATGTTAGCATTTGGACTAGGGACCATTCCAATTCTTGTGGTATTTTCCTTGGGCAGCAGTGTGGAGGTAGGGTGGGGTACGGGCTGCTGGGGTAGGGGTGGGTGGGGCAGGTGTGAGATGCGGTGGTGGGGCAGGGGGTGGAGTGGTGGGGCAGGGGTGAGTAGGGCAGGAGTGGGGTGAGAGGAGTGGCTTACTCTGCTCTCAGCATAGGAACAGCCTCAAGCCTCACGACATCCTTGTGTCTTCACTCTGCTCTTCATCAGAATTTGCAGTCTTAGAACTCCTGTACAGTATTCCCTTCTAGACCGCTTAACTTCTGAAGAATGACATACAACTGGCATCTATGTATAAGCCAATAAATGGTGGCTAAATTAATAAGGAAATAACATTGCGGGAGGGAGAACTTTACTTTATGAAAATATTATTTACAAAGTGTATACTGTACAGGCTCTGTTTAAAATGATCCATTGTATCTGTGAGGGCAGAGATGGCTTTAATGAGGATAGATCTGGTGTTCCGTGAGGTCCTAAATGGAAGATGCTCACTTACATCTCAACAAGTATGCTAGGAAGAGCTACATCTGCTTCTTCCTTCTTGGTTTCTGCTCGAGCCTTTTGACATTTGGGTATGGCGCTGCCATTGACATGTTCATGCCTGAGAATTGTGAAATAGAGTCACAAGAAAGATCTTAGAAAAAAAGAAAACCAAACAAATTTAAACAAAACAGCAGAGCTGGGGAGATGGCTCAGCAGCTAAAACCAGTTCCTGCTCGTACGGGGAACCTAAGTTATCTCCAGCGCTTGCATGGCAATTCCCAGCCATCTGTTACTCGAGTTCCAAGGGATCTAGACAAAACTCTCAGTCATATAAAACACAAGTGTGTGTGTGTGTGTGTGTGTGTGTGTGCGTGCGTGTGTGTGTGGTGTATGAAAAGTCTCATACTGTTTTAAGTTACTGATTTTGTGTATACCGGTATTCAGAGCTACTCTGCGGCATGCTGTCTGCAGGCCGTGGGTTGGACACACCTGCATTAGGATGATTCGTGGGACATGACTGTTAAAAATTTTAGGAAACAGAAAGGAAATCAGTGTTTGTTGAGAACCAACCATTCACTGCTCTTGATAATTCTGCATGTGTGGGAAATACTCACCGTGGAAAGGCCCTCTTCTCTCCCATTCCAGCCCTTGACAACTGCTATTTTGTTAAAATCTTTTTTTCTAGACTACTTTGTAACTTTGATTCTGGCTATGACTTGGGGTCTGCAATTTAGATGCTATAGTACCTTTATTTTTCTGTTTCAGTGATAAATTATCCCTCAAACACCAAACCAAAGCAAACTGAACCAAACCAACAATTCAAGGAAAGAGGGGTCATTCTGGCTCACAGTTCAAGGTACAGTTGATCATGGGGAAAAGTGGGAGGCAGGAACTTGCTGATCATGACGTGACCATAATTAAGAAGGACAGAGAGAGAGAGAGAGGGAGAGAGAGAGAGAGAGAGAGAGAGAGAGAGAGAGAGAGAGAGAGAGAGAGAGAGAGAGAGAGAGAGAGAGAGAGAGAGAGAGAGAGATACTTAGGTGCTTAGCTCTCTCTAAATTTACATAATCCAGGCAGGATCCTGCCAAGAGAACATTCTCATCCACAGTGGATAGGTCCTCAGCCTCAGTGAATACATCAAGACAAACCCCCCCCCCCCTATTGTCATGCCCTGAGGCCTGTCTCCAGGACAATTCTAGATACTGTCAAGGAAAGCTATCCATTACAGGTACTTTCTCATGAGTCTTGAATTCTGAATTGTGTTAAGAAGGGAGAAAGGTCTAAGATTAACTCTTATGGGCCACCAGAGTCTGCAGCCGCGAGTTTCCTGACTTGCGGTGGTGGCAAGCATTCTCCCTGTAATGGGAGAGGCAGTCACTACAGCCAGAAAGGAATTCTTTCAGCTGCACACTGGCCTCTGTCTGTAGCTGAGCTCTAAGGCTAGCTTGGTTTGTGCTTTGTAGTAAGTAAGCAGGAGGAGTCTTTTACCTCCTTTTTGCTGGTCTCCTCTTTTATCCCAGATCCTTCTCCCACAACACAGTTTGTTTGAAACAGATGGTATCTGACAGTCCCAAAGCCCCAGGGATCTGAGAAAACCATTCTGAGGCACCTTCCCAGTTTTTAGAGGATTGTGGTGTATGTGTGGGGAGGTCAGAATTTAAGCCATGAGGCAAGAACCCCAGGGTCTGTGACACCTGACTGAGGAGACAGCAATTGATCAGAGAGAAAGCTGCCATGGGATGGAGAAGAAGGAAAGGCAGGACAAAAACCTCAGGTCCTAATCTCGTGACCACCCCTGACTTATCTTCTGTGAGAGTCTCCCCAGTTTGCTGAGAGCAGTTGGCCCCAGGTGCTAAGCTTCAGAAGCTCTGGATGGAGGCATCTAAGCCGGCCGGAGTGCACACCCCTCTGCTCAGTTCCCAAGAGCTCTCCAGTCAGATCTCAGACATTCCAGCTAATTCCTTCTTATAGATTTGCCTGGCTTTATTAGCGGTAATGGTACCGAGGGTATTTTTCTTTATAGACATTATAATTAGTAATTGTTTTGAAGGGCAATTGCTGTTAAACTACTTATTTTTTCTCCTCCTGGAGGACAGGACAATTTCTAAGACTGATTATTTTGCAATTGAAATTCCACATCTCCCAGAGGGAAATTTTTATAGCAGTCAGTGGAAGTCAAATCTGCTCTGGTTTTTTTTTTTTTGCTATTGCTCATTTTCATTTACACACACACACACACACACACACACACACACACACACACTGTTTGACAGCTTTCATGGGTAGTAGTTCCCTGGCTCTCTGGCTAATGGGATAGATGATAAATATTCCTGTGATACCATTTCAGTCAATTAATTAGCTAATGTTCAAAGATGGAAAGTGTCATGTAGACAGAGAACATTAATACAGTTTTAATAAAAAAGGCTTAAACTGAGGAAAACCATGATGGGGAGGTAGTATGCATTTTGCCTTTGAACTCGAATTTTCTTTTCTCTTCCAGTTTTGCAGCCCGTCACAGAATTGAAAGTGCTCCATGTCATCAGGTCGCCTCTATAAAGCTTCTTCTGCTCGGAAGTTTTCTGTACCATGTATATGGTGAGGTAATGAACAGGTTATTTCCTTTTAAGTGGAACCAGGCTGATGTTTAGCCTGTCAGGATTGCTGTAATACAATACCACGAACAGTGTGGCTTACAATTTGTGTCTTATGGTTGTAGAGATTGGAAGCAAGACCAAAGACCTGGCAGATTCAGTGTCTGACTGTGATTCCCTTCCTGGTGAATAGACAGCCATCCTTTCTCTGTGATGTCACTTGGCAGGAGGGATAAGGGTCCTTCCAGGTGTATCAGTTGCATTTCTCCATGATGTGACAAAACACTTGGCAGATTCGACTTAACAGGGTAGATTTACTTGAGATTTATGATTCTGGAAGGTATAGTCTATCATGGTGGGGAAATCATGACAGCTGGATCCATAGTGATGAGAACTTGCAGAAGAACCTGGGTTCTTCTGTCTTCCTGGATCAGGAAGCAACGAGTTCATGTTGGATCCAGAAGCAGGTATCACCTTCTAGACCCATAGCTTATGACCCTCTTCTGCTAGAAGGCCACAGTACCATAGAATCTACAGCTTTCCCAAACAGCAGCACTTGCTGCAGACAAAGTACTCAAACATAGGAGCCTTTAGGAAACATTTTATGTACAAATCATATGTATCTTTTTACGAGAATACAACCCATCATGAGGGCTCCCCTGCTTATGACTCAATCACCACTCAGAGGTTCACATCCTAACTCACTCACCTTGAAGATTTTGATCACCTCTCAGAGGCCCACATCCCAACACCATCACTTTGAAGATTTCAACTGTTATGTTTTTGAGGGACACAGTATCATCAGGACAACAGTAGCCAAGGATGTTTGGACTTTTGTGTCTAGGAAGGGATAATTACCTCAATTAGTTTTGTTCAAGAGCAACTGGGATGGATGGTGTGACACATCAGCCACTCTTTTGTGTAGCCCAAAGTACTCAAAGAGTAGAATGCAGCCCTTCATGATGAGTATTTTGAGCTTAAATTAGAGATGGGAGGGGTAGCAGGTGGCTTACATGTTGGGTATGTAGTTGCTTTGGTAAGAAGATACAGAGTGAGTGAGAGCAGAGAACGAATATCAAACATAGGGTCCACCAAATTCACCTCTCCCAACCATCTTCCACCGAGGGCCACCTGTATCACCCACTGTACTGTTTACACTTCACCGGTCTATTTCCAGGATCCCAGAGTGACAGCGGCATCAGAGAAGCCCAGAATGATGGCTCCCTAACGTTCTGTTCTATTCTGATCGTTGACAAAGTGGCAGTGTCTGCTATGGAAGACTCATCCCTGGTATGACACTCTCACAACTGTGTGCTAATAAAAGACTTTCCCTGTCACAGCTCCTCAGGCACTTCTCATTAGCAGGAGTTGGGAAACAATTGATTAAGACATAATCTCCCTTCTTCCCACACAGCATCAAGTAGAGTAGTGAGAACACGGGCTTAGGAGTCAGACTGTTTGGTGGTCGGAAGCTGTCTCTGCCACCTGCTAGCTGTGCAGGTTTGTGGCGTTTCCCCAATCTTGGCATTGCCTCAATTTCCTCATCTGCAAATGGGGCAAGTAGCAATGTAGGAGGAGCCAGAGGGCGAGTCACCTATTCATTCATTGCAGAAGTATTTGTTGAACTGGAATAGTAGTCACTAAAAAGGTTTTTATGGTTTGACAATGTCATAGATTTTTATAATGACTCTTAGTCATGTTCACCCTCTTCTCATCTCCCTCATCTCCTTCTTCATCCTGCTGGTACAAGTGTTCTCAGCAAGCTCCCCTCCAACTTTTGTGCTTTTGTGGATTTTAAATAGTTTTGCTTTAGATTTATTTATTTTATGTGTATGAGTGTTAGCCTGCATGTACAGATGCATGCACGTGTGTGTCTGCAGCCCACGGGAGCCAGGAGCCAGCATCAGATCCTCTGGAATTGGAGTTATAGGTGGTTGGGAGTTTATTTAGTTTCTGTCCAAGCATGGAAGAGAGGTTGTTTTATATTCTCTGTAACCACAATATCTGAGAGAACAAAGTAGAGAAGGAAGATTTATTTTGGCTCACTGTTTGAGAGGATACAGTCTCCATGGCTGTTTGAACATCATGGCAGAATCATGTAGTAGAGGGGCTGCTCAATTCATGGTTGACCAGGAAGCAGAAAGCACAACAGGAAAGGGTAGGGACAACATATGGCCATAGACTCACATCTGTTGACCTACTTCTTCCTACTAGGTTCTGCCTCCCAAGGTCTTCAGAATGTCCCTACATGGTGCCACAACTGAGGATTAAACTCTCAGAGCAGGAGCCTACAGGTGATGCTTCCTACTCAAACCACAGCGGCAGCAGGTGTGGATTGACATTCTGGTCTCATAGCACGTAGTCAGAATATCTCTTTGTTTTCATGAAGGTTTCATGACCATAGGAACTGGGAACTGGTCAAGCAATTAAAAATGGTGATGTGCTGGCTGGGGAGATGGCTCAGTTAGTGAAATTCTTACTGTGCAAGCCTGAGGACCCAAGTTTGAACCCAAGAACCCAAGTGGTGATGTGTGACTGTTCCCAGCGCTGGAGAGCCAGAGCTAGGAGGATTCCTGGACCAGCCAGTCCATCTTACTTGGTGAGCTCCAGGACAGTGAAAGACCCCTTCTCAACACAAGGCAGTCAGCATCGGGGGATGACTCTTGAGGGTGACTTCTGACCTCCTCGTGCATGTGCACACAGTTGCACTGCTGCTCCCCACATGTACCTCAATGTACACAAAGTAGTGGGTGCTCTGAATGGAATGCAATGGAGGAACATGGTGGACAAAGATCATGGGACATGCACAGCTTAACTGGGGTGGGGGAGCATTTCTGAGGCAATGTCATGTTGAGAAATGAGGCATGAAAATGAGTGAGGCATGAACTATCTACAGAAAGGCATTCTTGATAGAGGGAGCAGCAAGTGCAAAAGTCCTGAGGTGGAAAGTGCTTGGCAGGCTTTAGAAAACGGGCAGGGCTAGTGTGCAGGGCAGCATAGGAAGGATGTTGGAGCATAAGTAGGGATGGATCAAAAGGCCTGAAGGGTTGGAGCATTCCTGGCCTCATAGGCTATGGCAACAAAAAAAAAATTAATCTAGGGCTCAGTGCTGTCTATGCTCAGTCATTTAGTGTTTGCTTTCTTTGCAATTTCTCTTTCTGTTTTTCTCTTTAAATTATTTGCATTTCAATAAGAAAAATACAATAGGGAGGCAAAAATTTAAATAATATTATAGTCTGTAATTAGACCAGTGATTGATAGAAATAGAAAGGTACTTTTTGTTCTGTCAAAATATTTTTATTTAGTTTGTACATATTTCTTTTCATTTATGTTTTTTAATACAATATATTTTGATCGTATCCTTTTCCTTCCCCAAACTTCTCCCAAATTTGTCCCTACTCCACTCAAATTGAATTTCTTGGTCACAAAAAAGAAAAAAAAGAAAAAAGAAAAAAGAAAAAAGAAAAGAGAAAAAGAAAAGCAAGCAGAACTCAAACAACAACAACAACAAAACCCTAAACCAAGTGCTATGTAAATAAACAACCAAGCAAAATAAAAAAGAAAAAGCTTGCAAAAAGACATGGAGTCCATTTTGTGTTGGTCAGCTACTTTAGACATAGTACCTGTCCTGGACTATGATTGACATTATCCAGTGACAATATTGAAGAAACTGATTTTCTCTTTTCCAGCAGGGAGCAAGCGGCAAACAGCTTCTTGATTAGGGATGGGACTTGGTGTCCACTTCTTCCCCTCAGTCAGGCCTTGGACTGAGGAAAGATGATCAGAGCCTGAGGTGGTGGATGACTCCAGGGAAACAGTATCTTCAAGACACAACAAGATTGACGCACATATGAACTCTCAGAGACCGTGACAGCAGGCACAAGACCCACACAGGTACAAAGTGTTTCTTTTTCTTATAACATTGTTGAACCCTGTTAAGGTATGAAATGGCTGCCTTGGATACTTCTTTCCATAGTGATGTAAGGATCTCTTATTTTACAACAAGAAAGGTCTTTGCTTTTGCACAACAGCATAGACTCTGGGCAGGTACCAAGTATTCATGCATCTCAAAGAGAAGAGAATTCCAGATGCTTAGAAGGCTGAGCAGATAGATTTCCAAGCATGTAACAGTTAATCTCATTGTAAACCTTTTAGGATCATGATGAAAACATGTCTCTGGGTGTGGCTGAGTGTTTCCAGAGAGGTTTATCTGAAGAAAGAAGTCCCCTCTGAGTGAGAGGTACCACAGACTGGGGTCTCAGACCACATACAGAAGAAGCTGAGCTGCAGCAGTCATTGTTCTCTGCTTCCTGACTGTAGTGTCAGTGTGGCCAGTCTCCTCCTCCCACGGTGTCTTCCTCATTGGGATGGACTGCGCCGTCAGACATGAGCCACAACAAACCCTTCCTCCCTTCTGTTGCTTATATTGGAGATTTTTTTTAACAGCATCAAGAAAATGGCTAGTATAAGACATTGGTTTATTAAGTTGTGATTTAGATACCTGTAAAAGTCTATAGCTTACAAATAAAAATATACTCCAGTTGATTTGGGCTAGACCTTAAATCTAGAGCCCTCAGAAACAAGGTTTTAGACTCACGGAATATTACTTGTAGAGGAAGAGTGAAGAAAGAGAATATAATTGATAGCAAGTAATATTTTATGTGTATGTTTGTATGTGTGAATTTGCATGTCTATGTACATACACTGAAGATATATACACACATACACACACATACACATAGACACACACTATATATGATATGTACATATACAATATGTATATACACACACCACATAGACACACACTATATATGATATGTACATATACAATATGTATATACACACATTGTATACATATATGTATACACACACACACATATATATACACACACATATATACACACATATATATATATGTGTATATATGTGTGTGTATATATATGTGTGTGTGTATATGTGTATGTGTATGTGTGTTTGTGTCTGTATATGCGTAGGCCCAAAGTTTACATGAGATATTCTCCTTAATTGATTTATTGAGGCAGAGTCTTTGCTGAACCAAGAGATCACTGACTCTGGATGATCTAGTCAACCCGTGTTTCACAATCCATCTGCTTCTGCTTCTCCAGTGCTAGGCTACATACAGTCAGCTGGCATGCTTGCCTGACTTTTGATGTACATTTGGGAGCGAGGAACTGCTCTTCATCCTTGCATGGGCAAGCAGTTTATTCACTGAGCCCTTACTTTTTTATATAGGGTGTTACTAATACAGGCTGGGTCTACAACACAAATTAACCTTGGACTCCATCTGTAGCCCAGGCTGTTCTTCTTACCTTAGCCTCCCGAGTAGCTGGTATTACAGCTTTGTGCCATCAAGTCTGGCATAGAAAGAATTTAAAAATAAAAGATACCACCTGTCAAAGATCTTTGCCCAACCAAACATCTTGTTATATCTTTAAATTCAGAATACATGATCCTTAAGCTTGCAAGGTGTTTATCTCTCACAGACAGACTCCATATCTTTGGGGGTAATTTATGAATAGTCTCAGAATGGACTAACATATAGATTTTCTCAAGTAATAAAGGGAGAAATGAGTGGGAATTTTAGTTTTATTCCTGTGCTAACCAGGGTGATAAAAAGCCACCCCAATCACCTACCAGTGTGCACAGAACCCTACTTAATCATTCTTGCTATGGTTGGCAGACAAAAGCTGAGCAGATTTTCTCTAAGTATGGTGCAAAGCCAGGCTGGATTTTACTGTAATTTTGTCATTAGGACCCAAGGAAGAAATCACATCAATCAAAGATAATTTTCCTGGGCTTCCCAGAAGGGTATGAAAGAAAGAGTGAATTCCCTGTTGCTCTGAAGTGGCAGTGAGTGACTGTCCAGCAGATGAATCGAACAGATGGGAGGAAGTGTAAATGTGAAATTGATACACACCCTGCTGCTAGCAAAGAAGGAGATGCTTAGCCGATGACGTAGAGGGTGCACAGAGTGAAGAACTTGCTGATTCCCAGGCCTTGTCTTACTTTGATTTTGGTTCCTTCAGAATGATGGGATATAAGGAGATGTTTGGTCAAAATTTCATGTACAAAACAATAAACAAATATATTAATTGCCCTGATAAACACTTAATAAGCATCTATTGTATACCAGATGCTATACTTAGGCTGAGTTAAAATGTCATGGGAACTGTTGGTGAAGTACTGGTTGTGTAAGAATAAGGACCTGTGTTTGAACCCTCAGCACTCATGTAAAAAAAAAAAAAAAGCCAGGCATGATGGAATGTGCTAGAGTGGCAGAGGCAGGAGGGTCTTTTGGGCACATCATCAGTCTAGCTGAATTTTTAAGCCCCGGGTCCCTGTAACCAAATCAGTCTCAAAAAACAAAATGGAGAGAGATTTAGGGAGACAAACAAGGTTGATCTCTGGCTTCCACAGGCACAAACATGCACAGAGAGGATTTTTCTTTCCTACAGTTCTGCCTTCCTTCTGATAAACACAAATAGGGGAATGGAAGTGACTGAGGATTAAATTTAGGGTAATAAAGACCAGAACAGAGGGGACACACAGGGTGCTCAGAAGACCTTTTCTGGATATGTCAGGGGGAACTGCTTCATGTGTGAACACTGGGTCCATCATCTATTTCTATATAACAACTTGTGCTAGAACTCAGTAACTTCAAACAACACCTGCCATCTCCCCTAGCTAAGCTCTACTCAGTTTTCATTGCCTCCCAATAAAACTACCCAATGATAAATCCATCAGTGCATTATACCATCAGTTAAGCGCAGCCCTTATGATCCAGTAGCGTCTCCAAAGCCTGACTTCTTAACACTGAACTGGAGAACGTGCTGCCACCACACGAGCCTTCTGAGGATATGTTTCATAACTCATTTGTAACCTTGGGTGAAGGTTGATTCTGGAGGACATGAATTCCCTGACACTCTTCTTGTCTGTGCATACACAGAAAGTGGATTCTCATCATCTGAGGATGAGCATGGAGACAGGGAGAGCTTATGTGTAAGAAAATGTCAAAGGTCATAGATGTGTGGGTGAGGGATAGTAACAGCATTTGATACTCACATCTGTTGCAAACACTGAAAGAATATGGAGAAGCATGAACAAATGTGTAATTCTGTATAAGTAAGTGGAACAAGATGGAGTCTAAAAGGTCAGATAGGGAAGAGCCCAGGAAACAAGACAGGGGTGATGGAAGCAGAGGGAGCATCAGGGAGAGACTCAGTGGGAGGGAAGGCAACACACAGAGGTATGCCTAAGAGACAGAGTCAGACCAAAGTACTGAGAGCCGCTGATGACCAGTCTCTCCCTCTCCACTCTATGCTTAGAGACAGGATCTGTCCCTGAGCCAGGAGCTCACTGACTCAGCTAGGCTGGCTGGGCAATGGACGCCAAACATTTCCTTGTGCAGGGATGCTCACTGCACCCTGCTGCACCTGGATTTTTACATGAGTGCTAGGGATCCAAATTCAGATCCTTGTGCCCATAGAGCAAGTACTTCACCTACTAATCCACCTCCCCAGCCTAAGATTAGACTTTAAGATAGACCCCAGATATTCAGAATCAGGTCCATTGTCATCCTCATTCATGACGTGCTGTCTCTTCCAAAGAATGGGTCTCTTTCACTGACTTCAGCTCATTAAATATTTACAAACCTGTTAAATGCCTGTGGTGTCACTTAACCGGGAGTGGCCACATCGAAGGCAGTTTACCTTTATGCTTATCTCCCAGTGTCGAGAGGCTGAATCATCATTGCTTGTTTGGCAGCCATTCTCAATTACAGCAACCCAGGAGTGCTTAGATGAGCTTAGAAGCCATGAAGGATGATAATTTGCATCTGGGTTGTCCTCCTACAGGCACATGCTTTCAAAAAATTGTATATATGTGTGTATGTGCATGTGTGTGAGCACACATTTGCATGTGTCTCAGTACATGTGTTCAGGTTAACACCAGGTGTTGGTCCTTGCCTTCCATCTGGTTTGAGACAGGTTTCCTGTTCTAGGCTGTGTACCTCAGGCTGGCTAGACTGAGAACTTAATGGACTCTCCTGTCAACACCTCCGATCGCATCTTTGGAGTACTAAGATTATATACCAGCTGGGGATCTGAACTCAGGTCTTCACACTGTGCTACAAGTGCTTTACCCAATGAGCAATACCCCGGCCTCATCAAGTTTTGAATTCTCTTCTTTCCCAGTTTTGAATTCTTCTTCTTTCTTCTTTCTTCTTTCTTCTTAACCTTGCCACTTTACAAGGTTAAGTATAGGATTTGGAGCTAGCTGATAGAAGTAGGCCCTTAGAGAAGGCCTTTGAAGGATGTATCTTGGGTCATCCTGTTTGTAGTGATGAGAAATTTACAACTCTATCAAGTAGCCAATTCTAGCTGTTAGGATGTTAGGTCTTGTAGTACCTGCCCAATGATTCTAGCTGTGCTGTTTGGTAGCTTCCTTCCATTGCCATGGAATCTGGGATGCATAATCTCCACTCACCCCATGCTGTGCACCTGACTCCCCTATGTCACTGCCAGGAACACCAAAGGATTAAAGTAAGTGTTTTCTGCTCCAGTGGACTTTATAGTTTACAAAGAAGAGAAGAGAAAACAAATAAATAAGTAATTATAATAGAATGTTGAAACTTCTGTTTACTGTAAGAGAGGAATAAGAAATGTTATTGGAAGGAACCATGGTAGATAGGGAAGGAGGGAGGGATAGAAATATCTTAGAGGCAGTGTTTAGGCTGTGTCTTGGTGAGAGGTGGAAGTGATGGTTTGCAGATAGGAAACAGGATAGTGCTATTCAGGCAGAAAAAACATCACAAGTGCTGTTTCAAGGAGGTAGAAGACTCCAGGGTTGATGGCTCTCAGGATCATGGTTATGGGCATAGTCTCATCGCCAAGGAGCCTCAAGGTGGAAGCAACAGGTTGAGGTGACCACAGGTGCACAAGATCCTTGCCTGCCAGAATACATATCCTTTGCTTCTCTAATCCTGCTTTACCTATCTACTCTAGGAATCCTTTGCTTTACTCTGCATTATCATGGGCTCTTCTGTGACTGTGTGTTTATGCCCATATTTCCACATAGGAGGATGGGCAGCAGAAGGTTGGAATTGTGACTTGCATATCTCTGTGTCCTCTGCACTTAGCATAGTGCCTGGTCCATAGTAGCCATTTGATTTGTAGTTGCCTGGCGAGGAACTGTTATTTTAGTCCTTAGCTGCTTGCATCTTGCCTTCCTTATCCTACCCACCAACTTTGAATGTGTACTCAGTTCCCTCTAGTGTACCCTCAGCTGTCATTCCAGGTCTTGACTTTTGTCTTATTCAGTGTATATTTTCATTTTCTGCTTGGGTTTGGATTTAGTCCATCTCACAATAAGACCTTTGGGGGAAATTTCCTTTATTTAGCCAACTTGCGG
Source organism: Grammomys surdaster (assembly GCF_004785775.1). NCBI lineage: Eukaryota > Metazoa > Chordata > Mammalia > Rodentia > Muridae > Grammomys > Grammomys surdaster. Next base: position 1,936,277 of record NW_021604749.1, on the reverse strand, counting down.
TACTTTAAGCCCTAGTACATAGTTTCTTGGGAAATTTCCAATTCAGCAGTTGTTTGTTGAGTGCCTGTTACATGCCGGGATCACAGGATGAATGTGGTAGCTATGTTGTCCTTGGGTTGACCCAAGCTAGGCTGTGTCCCTGAATCTCACCAGGGAAACAAAGCTGAAGAAAGTGGCAAGTCTAATAAGAGAAAGAGGTTGGACACACCAACCAGATGAATTCATTGGAGTTACTAGGTTAGATGAGCGGTTGGGTCTGTCAAGCACGTCTGATCTGACAATCATTGGGAATCTATCTTAGCTCCTCCAGAGGAGGGAACGAGAGATTGTAATTCTGAAGTGGAACAGAAAGAAGTGTAATTGGATCAATGAGTTGTTAATGATGATATTGAAGAACTTTCTGCCAGTGCTGTGCTGGGAATGGGGCTAGCCACAGGCACCCTGGCCACAGCTATGCATGTGTTTGGCTCTGGCATAGATTTTACAGACTTTCTCTCTCTCTCTCTCTCTCTCTCTCTCTCTCTCTCTCTCTCTCTCTCTCCCTCTTTCCCTCCTTCCTTTCTTTCCTTCCTTCCTCCCTTTCTTCCTTCTTTCCCTTCCTCTGCCTATCCCTCCTTCCTCTCATCAACCTTCCCTCCCCCTCCTCCCTTCCTTCCCATCTCCCTTCCTTTCTTTTTAATTAAAAATTCATATATTATATTTTGATAATGGTTTCCTCTCCCATCTCCTCCCTGACCGTCTTCCCCAGTCTAACTCCATCACTCCTTGTTTTTCCCTCTCTTTAGAAAACAAACCAGAAATTAAAAAAAGCAAACAAATCAGAATTTTGAAGATACAGGGAACAATAACAGGAAACACACACACACACACACACACACACACACACACACACACACACACCATAGAAACATAAAATCATAAACCATAATATAAAAGCAAAAGATCAGTGACACAAAAAATGTCTAAACAGAGCAATATGAAACAAGCAAAAAATCTACAAAAGCATCATTGAATTCAATTTGTGTTGTTCATCTACTACTGGGCATGGAGCCTATCCTTAAGTGTGGTTTATATACCCAATGAGACTCCATTGGAGAAAAATGATTTTTTATCAGCAGTTGACAATGGAAGATAGCTTTTATTTAGGGATGAAAGGTAGTATCCATTTCCCCCTGTCAGTGTTGGAACTCATCTATCTTGAACCTGTGTAGGCCCTATGCATGCTACCACAGTTGGCTGTGTGTCAGTCCTGTTGTATCTAGAAGACATTCTTTCCTTGGTTATCCATACCTCCTGGCTCTTACAATCATTTTGCCTCCTTTTCTGCATAATTTACTGAGCCCTTAGAGGAGGGGTTTGATGAAGACATCCCGTTCGGAACCAAGTGTTGCAGTCTTACTCTCTGAACATCATCCAGTTATGGGTCTCTATATCAGCTCTCATCTGCTGTAAGAGGAAGCTTCTCTGATGATGGCCGAGCAAGATCCTGATCTCTAGGTACAGCAGAATGCCATCAGGAGTAATTTCATTGCAAAGTTCCTTTGGCAGAATAGTAAATTTTGGTCTTCCCTTTGGCTTATGGCCTATCTAGTTCTTGGCCACCCAAGCAATGTCAGGTGTGGGTTCCATCTTGCAGAGTGGGCTTTTAGATAATGGTTGGTTACACCCACAACATTTATGCAACTAATGCACTAGCATCTCATGCAGACAGGCCATTGTTGTATATCACAGAGTTTGTAGCTGGGTTGGTGTTGAACTTTCTTCTCTGGTGGCATGCACAGTACCTTTCAGTATCATTCAGTAGAAGTGAAGGTTTTAGTTAAGTACTAGCTTGACTCTTCCATATTCAATGTCTTCATTAATAAGTCTTTAGCATCAGCTTGTGGGGAACAACTAATAGCCTTGGCAATAGTTCAGATTGTTTGAGGATTTCTATGGGGCTTCTTTGACCAACAGCCAATTACATATAACACATAAACTTGGCATTGGAGGTTTCACTTGGTGGCAAAAATGTCTAGTTCGGCATTGTCTCCCCTGTTATTTGATGGCTCCATTTGCATTTCTTTCATTTATGTATAAATTTTACAATATTTTAATAAGCTTCTACAGTAGTAGATCTTCATACAGCCCCTCAAATGATCCTTAGCATGTTCCTCCCTGTATTCCCCAGCTTACTCCCTCCCCCCACTCATTAATCCTTGTCTTCCAGTCTGCTTGTCACTTCATAGCTATATGTTCTATTTCCCCTTCCTTGAGAGGTCCTCCACACCTCCCTAGTCATTTACTCTTTACCTAACCTCTGTGGTTATATAAATTTCAATATGCCTATCAAAGGGTTAAAAGCGAACACTATACAAAATAAAATACACACCGTGTTTGTCCTTTTGTGTCTGGATTACCTAACTCAGGTAACTTTTTCTAGCTTCATACATTTACCCAAGAATTTTATTCTTTAAACAACTGAATAATATTCTACTGTGTCAATGTACCATTTTTATTATCCATTAATCCATTGATGGACAATTAAGCTGTTTCCAATTTGTAGCTATTATGAATAAATCAGCAATGATCTGATGAGACACTGATAAGCAAGTGTCTCTGTAGGATGGTGTAGAATCCTCTGGGTATATGCCTAGGAGTGCCATAGCTGGTTCTTGGTGTAGATCTATCTCTAGCTTTTCAAGGAACCACCACAAGAATTTCTGTAGTGGCTGCACAGATTTGCTTTCCCACCAGAAATGAATAAATGCTCCTCTCACCCCCAGCCTTCCCAACATCAGATCATCTGATGCTATTAACCTTGGATACTCTGACAGGTGTAAGATGAAATCTCAAAGTAGTTTTGATTTGTATTTCTCTGATGACTAAGGATGCTTAACATTTCTTTAGGTGTTTCTTCTCTTGAGAATTCTCTGGTTTTGTTTCTCAATTTTTTATTGAGTTATTTATTTTATTAATGTCTATGTTTTTAGCTCTTTATGTATTTTAGGCATTCCTATTGGATATGTAGTTGGTAAAGCTCCAATTCTGTAGACTGTCACTTTGTCTGAATAATGGTGTCCTTTGTCATCATTTGGAACTTTTTAGTTTCATGAAATTCCCTTTATTGTTGGTCTTAGTGCCTGTGATATTGGTGCTCTGCTTAGAAACTCTTTTTCTGCACCGAAGAACTCAAAACTATTCCCTATCTTATCTACTGTCAGATTTAGTTTATCAGGCATTAGGTTGAGGGTCTTGGTCTACTCAGTACTGAGTTTTGTGCAGGGTGATAAGTATAGGTCCATTTGGATGCTTTTACATGCAGACATCCAGTTGGACCAGCACCATTTGTAGAAGATACTTTCTTTTCTCCAGTGTGTATTTATGGATTCTTTGCCAAAAATCAGGTGTCCATAGGTGTGTGAATTTATGTCTGCATCTTCAATTTAGTTCCATTGGTCAACGTGTCCATTTTTGTACCAATACCATGCTGTGCTTATTACTATAGCTCTGTAGTACACCTTGAAATCTAGAATTGATATCACCATCAGTTTTCAGTGATTCACCATCAGTGTTCAGGATTCTTTTAAGCTGTCCTGGCTTTTTTGTTGTTATGGGAAGCTGAAATTTGTCCTTTTAAGATCTGTGAAGAATTGTGTTGGAATTTTGGTGAGGATTGTACTGACTATATAGCTTGCTTTTGGTAGGATGCGTCATTTTCACAATATTAATCCTAATGATATATGAGCATGGGAGGTCTTCTAATCTTCTAATATCCTCTTCAATTCTTTCTTCAATTTCTTAAGTTTATTTATTATACTAGCCTGTCATTTGCTTATTTAGAGTTATCCCAATATTTCTTGAGGCTATTGCGAATGTATTGTTTCCCTGATGTCTTTCTCAGTCTTTATTGTTTATGTATAGGAATACTACTGATTTTTGTGAGTTAATTTTGTATCCTGCTACTTTGCTGAAAGTTTTTAATCATTGACCTGTGACTGTTGCAGATGTAGGTGTGTGTTGCAAGTTCCAGAAGGAAGATGGAGCTCCAACAGGGTGGGGCTTGCTGGGATCCCAAAAGGTGGGGGGATTGGGGAGAGTTATATGTCTCACTTGTGTGTGTCAGGTTAGAGCTGGCCTCCTGGGAGGCAGGCAGAGCTGTGGGTTGGGAGATTGTACACTGATTTGCGGTTGTTGCAGGTATAGGTGTGGACTGCCTTTATATTTTTTAGAGTCTTTCTTGCATACAACTACATCATCTGTAAATAGAAATACTTTGCATTTTCTTTTCCTATTTGGATTTCTTGAATTTCTTCAGCTGTCTTATTGCTCTAGCTAAGACTTCAAGTACTATATTGAACAGGTATGGAGTCGGCATCCTTGTCTTTTTCCTGATTTTAGTGAATATGCTTCATGTTTCTCTCCATTTAGGTTGATGTTGGCTGTGGGCTTGCTGTATATTGCCCTTATTATATTGAGATATATGCCCCTCATATCCCTAGTATCTCCAGGAAATTTTTCATGAAGAGATGCTGCATTCTGTTAAAGGCCTTTTCTGCATCTGGATAAAGCCTTCTTTTTTTCCCCCATTGGATATTTTCTTTATTTACATTTTAAATGTTACCCGTTCCTGGTCCCCCCACCAAACCTCCTATCCTATCCCTTCTCCTCTGCTTCTATGAGGGTGTTCCCTCACTCACCCACCCACTTGCACCTCCCCACCCTCGAATTCCCCTACACTTGGGCATCTAAACCTTACAGGACCAAGGGCCTCTCTTCCCATTGATACCCAACAAGGCCATCCTCTGCTACATATACAGCTGGAGCCATGTGTACTCCTTGGTTGGTGGTTTAGTCCCTGGGAGCTCTAGGGGGTCTGGTTGGTTGATATTGTTGCTTTTTCTGTGGAGTTGAAAACCCCTTCAAATCCTTCAGTCCTTTCTCTAACTCCTCCATTGGGGACTCCATTAGGAACCCTGTGCTCAGTCCAATGGTTGGCTGCGAGTATTTGCCTCTGTATTTGTCAGGCTCTGGCAGAGCCTCTCAGAAGACAGCTATATCAGGCTCCTGTCAGCATGCACTTCTTAGCATCTACAATAGTGTCTGGGTTTGGTGACTATGAGGTATGGATTCCCAGGTGGGGCAGTCTTTGGATGGCCTTTCCTTCAGTCTCTGCTCCACATTTTGTCTCTGTACTAGTTCCCATGAGTATTTTGTTCCCTCTTTTGAGAAGGACTGAAGCACCCACACTTTGGTTTTCCTTCTTCTGGGGCTTCATGTGGTCTGTGAATTGTATCTTGGGTATTCCAAGCATTTGGGCTAATATACACTTATCAGTGAGTGCATACCATGTGTGTTCTTTTGTGGGTTACCTCACTCAGGATGCTATTGTCTAGTTCCATTCCTTTGCTTAAGAATTTCATAAATTCATTGTTTTTAATACCTGAGTTAGTACTCCATTATGTAAATGTACCACATTTTCTGTATCCTTCCTCTGTTGAAGGACATCTGAATTGACAAATAGGACCTCATAAAATTGCAAAGCTTCTGTAAAGCAAAGGATACTGTCAATAAGACAAAACTGCAACCAACAGGTTGGGAAAAGATCTTTACCAATCCTACATCTGATAGAGGGCTAATATCCAATATATACAAAGAACTCAAGAAATTAGACACCAGACAACCAAATAACCCTATTAAAAATGGGGTACAGAGCTAAACAAAGATTTCTTAACTGAGGAAACTCGAATGGTCAAGAAGTACCTAAAGAAATGGTCAGCATCCTTAGTCATCAGGGAAATGCAAATCAAAACAACCCTGAGATTCCACCTCACACCAGTCAGAATGGCTAAGATCAAAAACTCAGGTGACAGCATGCTGGTGAGGATGTGGAGAAAGAGAAACACTCCTACGTTGTTGGTTGGATTGCAAGCTGGCACAACCACTTTGGAAATCAGTCTGGCAGTTCCTCAGAAAATTGGATATAATATTACTCGAGGACCCAGCTATAATACTCCTGGGCATATACCCAAAAAATGCTCCAACATATAACAAGGACACATGCTCTACTTTGTTCATAGCAGCCTTATTTATAATAGCCAGAAGCTGGATGAACAAAGCCTTCTTGATCATGGTGGATAATCTTTTTGATGTGTTCTTGGATTTGGTCTCAAGTATTTTATTAAGAATTTTTTGTATGTATGTTTATAAGGAAAATTGGTCTGTAATCTTCTTTATTTCTTGTGTCTTTGTATAGCTTACATATAAGGGTAATTTTTGGAATGTTCTTTCTGTTTCTATTTTGCAGAATTTCTATTTGAGAATGGGCATTAATTCTTCTTTTTTAAAGGTCTGGTAACATTCTGTGTTGAATCTATCTGGCCCTGGGCATTTTTGGTTGGGAGACTTTTAATTACTGCTTCTATTTCACTAGGAGTTATGGATCTGTTTAAATTGCTTACCGGATCTAGATTTAATTTTGGATGGTTGCATATATCAATAAATTTATTCATGCCTTTTTTTAAAAAAAGATTTTCTAGTTTGTTAGTGTACAGCTTTTAAAAGTATATCCTTATTCTCTGGATTTTCTTAGTATGTTTTATTTCTCCTCCTTTGTCTTTTATTTTATTAATAGAATCTTCTTTCTTCATCTTTTAATTAATTTGGGTAAGGACTTCTCAGTGTTACTGTTTTTTTTTTATTTCACAGATTCTTTGTCTTTTTGCTCGTTTGAATGTATTTTTATATATTTCAGCATCGAGTTTGATTACTCCTTGTTATATACTTTTTGGGGGTATGATTTCTTCTTTTAGTTCCAGAGCTTTCAGGTGTGCTATTAAATTCCTAAGATGCGTTCTCTCCAAATCTTTTATGTAGTCACTTAATGCTATAAACTTGCCTTTTAGAACCACCCTCATTGTGTCCCATAGGTTTTATTATGTTTTGTTTCCAATTTCATTAAATTCTAAAATGTTTGAAAATTTTAGTCTTGATTTCTGTCTTGACCCATATTTTTTCATTCAGTAGTGAGTTGTTCAGCTTTCATGAGTTTGTATGTATACATTCTGTTTCTATTGTTGATATCAGTTACTGTTGATACCATGGGAGTCAGATGCAGAGCATCATTCCAATTTTCTTGTAAATGTTGAGACTTGCTATGTGTTGAAGTATGTGGTCCATTTTGGAGAACATTTCATGGGCTGCTGACAAGAGGGCATATTCTTTTGTATTTGGGTGAAATGTTCTGTAAATGTTTGCTATGTCCATTTGATTTATCATGTTATTTAACTCTAGAATTTTTATGTTAGTTTTTGTCTGGACGACCTGTCTATTGATGAGAATTGGGCAACAAAGTAACTCACTATCACTGTGTCAATATGTGATATGTGATTTTAGTTACTTCTTTTATGAACTTTGTATTTGGTTCATAAGTGTATAGAATTGTAATATCCTCTTGGTAGATTCTTTTCCCTTTGATGTAATGTTTGTTCCTATCTCTTGAGATTGGTTTTGGTTTGAACTCTCTTTTGTCAGATGTTAAAGTTGCTTCTCGGGTCTAATACCTTGGGATATCTTTTCCCATCCTTTTGCCCTGAGGCAATGTCTACCCTTGATGGTATGTTGTATTTTTGGATAAAGCAGAAAATGGATCCTGTTTTTAAATGCAACATGTTAGAGTCTTTTTCTTGGATAATTGAGACCATTAATTCTCAGAGATATCAATGATCATTGTTTATATTGATTCCTGCTACTTTGTTGTTATGATGTAGTCTTTTCCCCCTTTTTTGATTAACTGGTCTGAGATTATTTATTCTTTGTATTTTTCGTGGATGTGAGTTACTTCTTTAGATAGAAGTTTTCTTTATATCTCCTTTTGTAGACCTAAATTTGTACCTAGGTACTTCTTCTTTTTTCTTTTTTTAAAGATTTATTTATTTAATTTATATGAGTACGCTGTCACTGTCTTCAGACACACCAGAAGAGGGCATCAGATCCTATGACAGATGGTTGTGAAGCACCATGTGGTTGCTGGGAATTGAACTCAGGACCTCTGGAAGAGCAGTCAGTGCTCTTAACCACTGAGCCATCTCCCCAGCCCCTAGGTCCTTCTTAAATTTAGTTTTATCATGGAATGTTTTTCTTTTTTCTGGCTATTGTGATTGATAATTTTACTGGGTATAGGAGGCAGGGATGGCATCTATGGTCTCTTAAGAGTTTCCAGAACATCCCTCCATGCCTTTCTGGATTTTTGAGTCTCTATTGAGAAGCCAGGTGTTATCCTAAACAGTTCTGCTTTTATGTATTATTCGGTCTTTCCCCCTTGCAGTTTTTAGTCTTTCTTTGTTCTGAATACTTTGTGTTTTGATTATTGTATGCCATGGGTAATTTCTATTTTGGTTCTGGATATTTGGTGTTATGTATGCTTTTTGTACCTTGATAGCCACTTAACTCTTTAGGTTAAGGAAATTTCCTTCTTTGATTTGGTTGAGAATATTTTTTGTGTCTGTTATCTGTTTCTTCTTCTATTCCTATTATTTTTAGATTTGTTCTTTTCATAGTACCCCAGATTACCTGGATGTTTTGTGCCTGGATTTTTTTTTTTTTACTTTTAAATTTAATATTTTCTTTGACTGAGGTATTCATTTCTTGTATACCTCTTGTATACTGAGGTATTTCAGTATTTCTTCTTCAAAGCTTGAGAGTCTTGTTTTCATGTCTTCGTATTGTGTTGATGAGGCTTACTTCTGAGGTTTTTGTTTGACTTCCTACTTTCTTTTTTATTTTTCTTTTCTTTTCGTAATATTTTTATTGAGTTTTTGGGACTTTCACAACATGAACCCTGAGCACACTCACTTCCCAGTTATCACAGGTCCCAACTCACCCTGTGACCTTCCCCCACCTCCAAGAAAGAAGAGAAAGAAGAGGAGGAGGAGGAAGAAGAGAAAGACCAATTTCTATTGCTCATATACTCACTGGAGCACGGCCAAATACTCAGTGGCCAGTCTCTTAAAAAAATGAGTCCTTCCACACCTTCACTCCCTGCAGTAGCCATCAATTGTGGACAGCTACACATCAGCATCCTTATCACAATTTTAAGGTTGTCTTTGATGGATTTCTGTCTAGGCTGTTACTTTTTGGGGGGCTAGAGTAGGGGTTGTCGCATAAGCCTTCCATGTCCCTCTTTTTCAACCGTGAGTCTGCAGTTATCAATACCATTGTAAAAGTAGCTTCTTTGCTCTTACAGTCATCGGGAGCATGGATCATGGACTTCAACATGGTTCTCTTGCATCAGCACGTCACAGACATCAGCATGGTCCCTGGTGATCATAGTATAGATGATGGACATCAATAAGGCCCTCTGCCATAACAATTGCCATGGACACCATCATAGCCCTCAGTACCAGCACAAGCCAAGAACTTCAACGTAGCTTTGGCAGTAGTGCAGACCATGGGCATCTGTATGGATTTCAGTAGTAACACAGGCCACAGACTCAAACATAGACCCAAAAAATAGCATAGATCAGGGACAGCAATACTTCAGGTAGTAGCACAGATCATAGGCATTCAGTGATAACTCAGACCATGGACCACAACAAAGCCCCTGGCTGCTGTAGGATCTAAGACATCTACATGAACCTCGAGCTTCAACACTGGCAGCACACCCACGTGGCCTCCAGGGGCAGCTCAAACCACGGAGGTCTTTTGAGGAGGTCCAGTCTAGTAAATGAACTTTTTGCCACCTTGGACATTTTGTTGTTGCTCAGAACCAGAGAGATCATGCTGCTGGGCAGCGTGTTGCAGGCTGAGTCCACACAAGCTCCAGGCTGCTATACCCTCTTGGCCCTACTCAGCAAGGACAAGTTCCCTCCTCCACCGCAGCCTTCTCTCATACGTGTCACCACAATCCTGCCTCTAGTCCATCTCTCTCTACCATGTACTCACTGGTCCACTCCTCCATCTCTCTCACATCTCTCTTCCTTATTTGTTCATAGTATTGGCATTGAAAACTGCAATGTGTCATATAGTATTTTGTTTTGCCCAAATAGCTTTACATCCAAATATACAGTGTAACAAATAGTCCATCTGATTCAAGGTTTCTGAAACACCATAAATACTGGACCATTGTTGAGACTTGTCTTGGATATCCTGCTGTTTCCCAGAGCTCAGGGTGATGTTGTGGCTAGGCAGAGTGTGCAGGGGCAGGTTCTGTGTGAGCTCTTGGCTGCCACATACCTCTCTGCCCAGGATATCTGCCACCCTGAGGCTTGCTTGGCTCGACCTTTGCGCTTTTAGCTGCAGGCAGTGCCACTGCCCCATCTCTTAAGCAGGGCAAGCAGCACAGGTTTAATGCTGGGAGCTGGCCAGCCAGAGGGCCTAGGGATGCCTTAATCAGTAATGACATGTTTCCTTGGGAGCTCCAGGCCACTGTACCTCTCCCTGTTGTTGATGCTGGCAGCCCCATGGCTCATCGGACAAAACCTTTGTACTTGAAGCCTACTGGTTGAGACACCATGGCGAAGGGTACAGATTTGTCATTCTCTGCCAAACACAGCTCTGTTCTGCCAGCTTTCCAATTTCATTAGCCTGTCCCTGCACCTCCCATCCCCTCCCTTTTTTTTTTCTTTTCAAAACAATTTCTTTGTGTAGCCCTGTCTGTCCTGGAATTCACTCTGTAGACCAGGCTGACTTTGAACTCACAGAGATCTGACTACCTCTGTCTTCCAAATGCTGGGACTAAAGGTCTATGCCACCATGTTCCCACAAGACTTGCCTTTGTCTGTCTTCCTCTGTTGTTCCTGAGATACTGTGGGCTCTGAAGACTTCTTTTTTGCCACTGCATCACCCTTCAGAGCCTCCATTGGTTTCTGGAGCTGCGTGCTACCATTTTTGTTTTTTTTGACTTCCTAAATCCCTCTCTCCCCTTTTAATGTTCTATTTCTAATTCCATGTTTTGAATTATTTTCATTATTTCATTTTACCATCTGCTTTTTTCTTTTTACAGACTTTATTAAGGGATTTATTTGTACCCTCTTTAAGGTCCTTGAGCATATTCACAATTGCTATTTTGCAGTCCTTGTCTGGTGCTTCAGTTATGTTACATGTCTCAGGATCTTTTGTGGTGGGGTCACTGCATTCAGGAGGACACACAGTGTCCTGACTATTAATGATTGTGTTTTTATGCTGTTTTCTAGGCATTTGGAGTTAGAGGGATTGAGGTGATTTTAGGTGTTGATATCTGGTCTTATCTTTGTTGGGTGTATGTTCCATTCTTTGGTATCTTCTGCTGTCTCTGGATCTCAGGAAAGTGTAGTGGCTGTGAGTTGCCTGACTGCTTCTGCAGGTCAGTGGGGAACAGAGAGGAGTAGAGAATTGGGAGAAAAGGTTTGCATGGCCTTGGTGGGGGTGGAATGATATGGCTCCTGCCTCTGGGACAGGGCCAGCAGGGCATGGGGATCCTCCTGTGTTGACAGTCGCTGTGAGCATAAGGCTTGTTTGTACAATAATGTACATATTTCCACCTTCCTCCTTCAAGGAATGTCCTCTGTATTAACATTAGGGACTCCATGATAACCAGAGACAGCAAGAGTCCAGGAGGCAAAGGTGTGGCTAAAGTCTCAGCAAAATGGTAAATACTGGGACCTTCAGGGCAGCCCCTAAGGCTGTGGAAAAGAACTCTAAAAATGTGAGTTCAAAATATATAATTTCTCAACTATGTGAAAATATAAGGGTGCGATAGGAATTGTAAAAGGAGCTTCACAGATCTAAAGGAACAGAGATAGCGCCATTATGAGTCAACTGTCAGAAAGATACAAAGACAGGCAGATACAAATGCAGGCAGATTCCTGAGTTCAAGGTCAGCCTAGACAGAGTGAATTTAGGTCTAGGCTCAGGCATGGTAAGAATGGTAATTCCAGGGTGGGGTCCCACCCAGCTATCTTATTGTCTGTGCTTGCTGTCTCCTCCTAAAAGTCAAGGGGCTAAGGTTGTGGGATACTGGATTATAGGATAATCAAAAGGGTACCTGGAGTTAATGACTGGATTGATATGTAAAATAAAAGACTGGGCCTTACGATCTGTAAGAGATGAGCTATCCAGAAAAGTTTTTGAATAGAAGGGAGAACTGCTCTAGTTCTCGAGCAGAAAATAGAGCTGTTTGGAACAAAGAGAAAGCAGTCTGGAAAGCTGTCTCTGCCAGCTTGGACCCACGATTTGACTTCAAGTTGTTTGTGTTCACTGCTTCCAGATATCCCTTCTCTTAGAAGCCCTCTGCAAGCTGAGGTTAGTCCTTGGCAAAGGTTGAGGGGGCTGTGGGAAAGACCTGAGAGGATTCTGTCCACCCCTAGATGCAGGGTCCTTTGGGAGTTGGAGTTGTGGTGGGAGGAAGGGCCTGCAAGTAGGTTGCAATGTGACAAAGACTAATATGGAGAGACAGGTTTGAAATGGCTGGGGCAGTGGTTCCCAATCTCTCTAATGCTGGGACCCTTTAATACAGTTCCTTATGTTGTGGTGACCCCCAACTATAATATTATTTTTTTGTTGTTACTTCATAACTATACTTTTTGCTGCTCTTACAAATCATATTGTAAGTATTTGTGTTTTCTGATGGTCTTAGGTGACCTCTATGAATGGTTCCTGATGTGTTTATAAAAAGATAAAGATAATATGTTTTGTGGGTGTGTGTGGTGAGGTACGGAGGAAGGGGATGTCTCAGTGGGCCCATGCAGAGACATCTCTTACCCCTGAGGGACCAGCCACATGACAATATAGTATAGAATAGAGTTTATTCAGGGCATGGGGAAGGGAATTAAGAGGGTAGTAGAGGCAGAGAAAGGCAGAGAAAGGCAGAGAGAGGGAGAGAATAGAAAAGTAGAGGCCAGCCATGAGCACATGGAGAGAGGGGGAACGGAAGGGTGAAGGCGAGGGGACAGAGGGATCAAGAAATCAAGAGAGCAAGAGTGCAAGAGAGCAAGAGGGCAAGAGAGAGAGGAGGAGGCAAGGCCTCCCTGGCTGTTGCCAGGTAACTGTGGGGCGGAGCATACCTGGCTGTTGCTAAGTAACTGTGGGGGTGGAGTTTAGACAGAATGTTAACAGTTCCTTTGACCCACAGGCTGAGAAACACTGGACTTGAGGGACCTTGGATCTGTATTATGAATTGGACTTGCCAGTGAATGGAGCTGAAATCAGAGAAGAGACATCTCTGAGCAGGTTGTTACACAGCAAGGGTGAGATTGGAAAGACGGCAGCGGAGGGAGTGAAGGAGAATAAGAATTGCCTATGAGCCAGAAGAGAGGGCTGAGGGGCTCCACCGACAGTTGGAAAGCTGCAGGCTGTTTCCAAACCTGTCTTTCAGGTCATTCATTACAGTCTTCCTCAGTGGGAAAAGGTGTTTAGGGGTGTCTAGGTATGCCTGCCTGGTGTGCTGGGCTGTGACTGGGCTAGAATGAGAGCGCTCTATGGGTGTCTGTGCTCGGCAGGGTGGGCTCAGGCATCAGCTGCCCTATAGCGTTGTTTGTAGGAACTGGAAGCAGAGTGAAAGCTCTTCTCTGGAGAACAGCTAAGCAATGGTAATAGGTCCACTGTTGCCCATTAACGGTGGTGGTGGTGAAGCAGCTTCTTAATAAAGTGGCTTGGAGAACTTTCTACAAGACACTGTGGAATGAGCAAAGATAAGTGGACAACAGTAGTTAGAATATCATTCTAAACCAGAGCATACTGACTTACACTCCCCTGAGTGTCTACCTCGTTCTAGAAATAAGTGAGGGCGGACAGGGAATGTCACGGAATGGAGTGGTGGAGTAGGTCATGGGACAGGAGGGGTGGTAACAAGGGTAGAAATCACGGCAAGAAAGAACAATCAGAAAGGAAGAAATTTCATTCTCTTCTTCTTTCTCCTTCTCCTCCTCTTCTTCCTCCTCCTCCTCTTCCTCCTTCTCCTCCTCCTTCTTCTTCTTCATCTCCTCCTTCTCTTCCTCCTCCTCCTCCTCCTCCTTCTCCTCCTCCTCCTTCTTCATCTCCTCCTCCTCCTCCTCCTCCTCCTCCTCCTCCTCCTCCTTCTTCTTCATCTCCCCTTCCTCCTCTTTTTCTTCCTCTTCCTCCTCCTCCCCCCCCCCCCCTCCCCCCCCCTCTCTCTCTCTCTCTCTCTCTCTCTGTCTCTCTCTCTCCCCCCCCGCCTCCCCCTCCCCCCTCTGCCTAGCTCTCTGCCTAGGTCTCCCCCACAGAGCTTATATTTAGTTATCTTAATGCATTCATTTAAAATTTATGTCTACATGGACATTAGGCCAAATAATTGTATAATAAACGTGTAAGGCTTATTGAGCGTTGCTGACACACTCTGTTGTGGTGACAGAGGGTAAGACCCAGGGACAGACCTTTAGAAGACAGTTTTTAAATCTATCAAAGAACAAATCAGCATAAAATCCTCTTCGGTCCTGGCTCTACACCACCTACAGTCATCATGAGAGTATGGTGCTTTAAAAATAGCAATGCTGCCACTATATACATTTTTTTTTTGGTTGTGAGCCTAGCCTTTAACGGCTGAGCCATCTCTCCAGCCCCACTATATACATTTTATATTAACATTTTTAACATATATATGTGTGCGTGTGTGTGTATACATATACATATACATATACATATACATATACATATACATATACATATACATATACATATACATATACATATATTCTTAATTATAACCTGTTAAATCCATATAATGCTACTCGTATGTATGTTTTAAAGGATAACTGTTTGAGTAAACAAATTTAGGGTTCAAGGTATACCCAATTAGGTAAAACATAATAAAATTTCAATATAAATTTAGGCTATTATTTAAAAACTATTTAAAAGACTTTCAATAGAAAACATTTCTTTAAACAAGTCCTGATACCTGAGGGTTTCATGCTGAACCAATTCAAGTAGTTACCAGAGCCTGAGTATCTGCACCCTCATCACCGCTACCATCGTCATCATCAGCCATCATTACCTAAAACCTCTTCAAACGTGTGGTCTCAAACCTTTGATTTAGAACTCCAGTTCTAACATCATGAACGTTTTGTCTTAGACAAGAATCTGTACTTATAAACTAAGGGTAGATTTTTGTGAAGATTGCATTTACATAATGAAATGTGAAATTGGGGTGTAGCTCAATGGTAAAGCACCTACCTACATGCTTGAAGTCGTGGGTTCTACCCAAAGTGCGCGCACACACACACACACACACACACACACACACACACACACAGAGTGCAAAAAAAGCAACTGTGGCCATGATGAAGCTGGATGGACTTGAATCCTGCAGAAGTTGAGACCCCAAATGAACTGAGCTGGGGCATAGAGGAGAGGGCAACTTGCTAAAGGATGGGGCAGGGAGATAATAAGGGAGTGGTTTGACCCCACAGCTCCAGCCATGGGCCCTGCTGTGTCTTTCTAACCGAAGCTGAAGGTGGGTCTCTGGCTTGCTCTGTTCAGACAGAAGCAGCGTTTCCTTGGCCTGTTCTCTTACCTGGCCGAAGCTGTGAGGTTTGAAACTAGCTGGGAGTTCTGCCACCTCTGGGATGTTGTCACAACCTGAGTTGTTTCTCCACTGAAAAACATGCACGCAAGTCATTTAGAGCAACTCCACAGGTGAAGGCCAGTGATTAAGGCTCTGCAGGAAGGGGAAAGTGAAAACAGCAGCTGAGGTTTTTCTGAACTGAGCTATTAATCAACCCACCTGCACCAGGAAAGAGCCAGCAATCCCCTTGCAGGCCCAGGGCACTAACCTACTCTCCCCTCTGTCACTATGTGCCATTTCAAGACTGCTGGGAGGCATGCCAGGTACCCAGGATGTGAAATAAAGCCTCATTCACCTGATATATGCATGACTGAATGTCCCTTGCTTCCTCCATCTTACACACATCTATTTTCAGTGTCCTGCACGTGCAATGTACTGGGTTCTGCACTGAAGAATAAGCACGACTTCAAGTTTCCCAACCCAGGTACCCTCCTGGCCTCACCACAGTCTCAGAGATGGGAAAGCAGCATGTTTGGGGATATACAGACTCTTCATGGTTACACGTTCTAGCTATGAAATTTGGGTTAAGAGGTAGTTTTCTATTTGACCCCTTGGGTTTCTTTAGGAAGAAATGAATGGAAAGCTGTGGGGAGCTGATACAGTTCTGAGCTGATATGCATTGTTGATGTGAGCATGTCCATGTCAAGGGCCAGTGCCTCAGACCCGTGGAAATGACAAAGCTTGCCCTTGTCCAAGGAACAATTGGATAGTGTGTGTAGAAACTATCAACCCCAGCTTCCTCTTCTCTAATGACTGTAGCCTGAAACTGACGCCCTGTAGAGACATCCTTCCGGGGCTAGCTAAATATGCTTCTTTCTTTGGCTACGTACAGCAAGCCCACCTTATTGATTTAGAAGTATAAAATAAAAAGTGTTGAGTTCTTGGCTGCTGGTTATGTGTCTTCATCAGAGCACATGGCCTGCCTAATCCCAGCTTTTCCGTGGGTATGTCCATGAGTCTGGCCTTATTTCATTCTCTAATAGCCCCAGTAAGGTCAACCCACAAAGCTGTGTGGGATATGGCAGAAAGCATACTGCTCCATACCAGTGTGCAGGCATGCTAAACAAGGTTACTATTGGTTAACAGGAACTTTTATTTAGAAATTGGCTGTTATTTGAGTTGATCCATATGGCAGGCTTAGGGAGAAGTCCTGTGCTTTTTTTTCCCGATGGGGGGAACTAAATTGGTTACATTTGCTTACTATGAAGCTTAGTTTGGGTAATGCAGAGGAGTTGGGCTGCCGTGCATGATTAAGGACAGGGCTTTGAGTTCTAACTCTCAAGAAGATGGGGTTTTGTGTGACTTGGGCATTGCAACGAAGGGCAAAGGTCAGGAGACAAGAATAGCTGTGTTTTGGGGAAGAACAGAATAAGGCACTTCCTAGGGCGGGTGGATCCTACTGAAAAAAATAAGTAAGCAACGTAGCAGTCACTGCCTGCTCTGCCACTGAGATCCCTCCACTTCCCCAGAGCTTCAGTGACATCAATGGTCTAAAGCAGCCCTGCCTTGGTGCTCTGGAGAAGTGAAGGAAGAGTGGGGTCTGTTTTGGGTTACAACAAGATGGAGAAAGACCATAAACCAGAGCTCACTGTGGTGAGAAGAGGGATTCTACCGGAGTGGGGATTCCAAGTGAGATGTAGCCTGAGAGAGAAGCCCTTGGAAACTGGATTTAGAAACGTGCAGTGTGAATGTACATCACCTCAGGCAGTACGTGACTGTAACCTCATTCCTCATCCGCTTCACTTGGAGGCCTGTTATTAAGAGAGGGCTGGGCAAGGGTTGACTGCCTCTCTGCTCCTGTTAGTGTACGGAAGTACTGACTTCCTGCCTGCCTGATAACTACTATGTGCTCTCAGTGAAGACAGGCAACAATCAAAACTGTAGATTTTATGTTTCTCCTGAAGGCCATCCACAGAACATGATGGCAAGGACATGGGTTTGTCCTTAATGAGAGGGGAAATGTTGGTGAAGGTCCTTAAATATGGATGGACATGTAAAGGCAGACTGCCTCTCAGACTTCTAGCAAACATTTATTTAGCAGTGTCTGTGGGGCTTGTTTACCATAAGCCACTGGATGGCCTGGCACATAGTAGGTGCTTCATCAGCACTTTAATGGATAGACCCTCATTTCTCTGTTGGATAACCTTGAGGAATAAGGAGGGGCTTCACTGCACCTGAATATCTCATTTATCTATTCCTGCGTTACAGATCACCCCAAACTCAGTGACTTCGTACAACCACCCTTTTTATTTGCTCACAATTCTATGAGTCAACATTCTGGGCTGAGTTCAATTGCTTGGTTCTTCTGCTGTTTCTTCTGGGGCTCCATTCGTTTTGTACCTCTCTGCTGGTTTCACCGTAATTGCTGCTAGGTTGTGTAGAGCGGCTTCCCTTCTCATCCTGAGAGAGTCAGCACATGGTGCTCTCCATATATCATTCTTGGGGTACTCTTTTGAGACAGCCTTTGGCAGACTGAATGTGCATGTGACTGTTTTTATGTATGTGCAGTTGAGTATGTATGTGTGTGTGCATGTGCATATGGAGGCCTGAGAATCTCAACTCCATTCCTCAGGAGCCACCCACCTTGTTTTTAAACACAGGCACTCTCATTGGCTTAGAAACTGCTAGGCTGACTGGTAAGCTAGCCTCAGAGATCTGCCTCTGCCTCCCGTGTGCTAGGATTCAGTGCGGACTGACACTCTTGGCTTTTTAAATGTGGTTTCTGGGCACTGAACTCAGATCTTTGTGCTTACAGAGCAAGTGCTTTACCATCTGTGCTAACTTCCTAGCCTGAGATTTTCTTGGTAAAATAAAAGCTATGTAGACAGCTCAGACTCAAGAGGGCAAAGAAACACATCACACTCTCAATGGCAAGAACAACAAAGCCTCAGTGCAAAAAGCTGTGCACACGGGGTTGGGAGGAACTGAGGCCAGATTTCCTCCTCACCGTGCTTCCATCTTGACTCATAGTGTTATCTTCTAATCTAAAAGGCAGTCCTCAAAGACTGAGCAGCTCGCCTTACTACACTCTAGTATGGTTTAAATAATAGAAAACAAATCCTGTCAACTAGGATCTGATAAATTAGTGTCAAGAGATTCAGTGGCTCTTCAGCCTTCTTATTCCTGTTGAGCATCTGCCTTCAAGGTGAGAGAAGTCTGTAATATGCACAAAAGTGAGTCTTCAGCTGAACAGGGCCAAGGCCTGGACACATCTGAGAGCCTTCATTAGGGACTCCAGATTTGTTCATGCCTGAAGCTCTATTTACTTATTTATTTTTGGAAGACCCAAAGGGCAAAGATTATTTTTAAAAAGATACTGTAGCAAGTTTTGCTCAATACAAGATTTTATTTTTGTATTGAATGTTAGAATATATTTTGTGAGAAAAAGTACATTTTCAATAAAAGAATGATAAAAAAGACATTGTAGCACATTTTGCTTAGTACAACATTTTCTTGTGATCTCTTTTTTCTTTTCTTTTTTTCTTGAATTGTATCTTTTCCACTTTTTATTGAAAGTAGAATTTTTCTTCATGTAATACATCCTGGTTATGGTTTCCCCTTCCTATACTTCTCCCAGTTCCCCACTTCCACCTTGTTCTTTGTCTCTCATTAGAAAACAAATAGGCTTCTAAGGGACAATAATATGATAAGATAAAACTAACACAGTAGACCAGGACAAAACAAATCGAAGGGAAAGAGCAGGAGCAAAGGTGCAAGAAGCAGATACAGACACAAAGATGCACGTTTTCTCACTCAGGAGTCCCATAGAAACAATGAATAATTATTTATTTACAATAGTCAGTCGTAAATAAATAATTGTCATTGAGTTTGTTTTCTCTTGACTGTTTACTCCTGGGCATGCAGTCGACCCTTAAAAGTAGTTTATTTCCCTAGTGAGACTCCTTTGAAGAAAATAAAATTTCACTTGCAAGTGGTTATCTATTGGATATAGCTTCTGGGTCAGGGATGGGGCATGTGTCCATCTCTCCTTTCAGTTCTAAGATGCCACCTGGTGCAGACCCCTACAGGCCCTGTGCATGCTGCCTCGGTCCCTGTGAGTTCACATATGCAGCAATCCTGTTGATTAGTGGGACTTGTTTTCTAGGTGTTCTCCATCCCCTCTGGCTCCTACATGCTTTCTGCTTCCTCCATGGGGTTCCCTGAGTCCTGAGATGGGAGGGATTTGGAGATCTTCCCTTTACTGCTGAGTATTCCAAGGTCTCTTGCTCTCTGCATAGTGCATGGCTTTGGGTCTCTGTATTTGTTCCCATATGCAGCAGCAAGAAGCTTCTCTGATTATGACTGAGCAAGGCTTTGATCTTTGAGTATAGCAAATTGTCATTAGGAGTCATTTTATTGCTATGTTCCTTTAGTAGAACAGTACTGGTTTTACTCTAGGTTCCTGCGCTATCTAGTCTCAGGCTCTTGGCCACCCAAGCAGTGTTGGGTACAGGTTCTATCTCAAGAACTGGGCCTTAGGTCAATCCAATACTGATGGTCTCACCCCTACAAACTCTACACCATGATTGCAGGCGGGACGCTATCGTAGATAAGTTTGTGGATGGTTGTTTATGCTTCTCCTTTAGCAGCTTGCAGAGTACCTTCTTATAACAAAGATACTAGGGCATAGGGTTGAAGGTGCTGTGTAGGCACTAGCTCAAATTCTCTATATTCAGTGAGTTGTGTAGGTGTTGTCTTCAACAATGAGGGTTTGCCATTAGTTGGTAGAGAGCAAACCATAGTCTTGGCAACAGCTTCCTATTTTTTATTTATTTTTTCTTCATGGGACTCCTTTGGCCAGCAACTTAATTAAATGTAATTAATTCCTGTTATTGGGCTACTGGAAGCTCCATTTGGGAACAGAAGATGTTCACATGAGACTCTGCCTCTCTCATTATTTGGTGATTTAATTTAGATTACTCTCCCTTCCCCCCTCCAAAAAATACCCAAGTCCAATTTATATTGTCCCTATACTCTTTGGAGCCTGATCAAATTCCCTGTGGCCAGCCCCTTCAAGAGAAATGAGTCCTTCCCTTGCCCCACCCCCATCAGAAGCCATCAACTATGAAGCGCTGTATTTCAATACCTTTGTGTCTGGATTGTTACTTTTTGGGGAGTGGGGTGGGTGGGAAGAGTTTTGTACAGAAGTCTTCAATGTCTCTTATTTTCTGTACAAGTCTTCAGTGGTACATGGATACCACTGCAAAAGATGCCTCCTTATCCATGGCAGCCAGTGGCAGCATGGATCCCAGTCATCAACCTGGTCCTCAGTGGCAGCACACATTATGGACATCCACGTGGTTTCTAGTGGAAACATGGATCATGGCCATAATCACGGACATCAACGTGTTTCCTCTGGTAGCACAGATCATGGAACCCTTTTGAGGAGACTTAACCAAGAAAATGAACCATTCTTTATTTATTTTGGATATCTTGTTGCTTGGAGTCAGGCTGTCTGGGAACAGGATCTGAGTGAGTGCTAGACTGCTGTATACCACCCTGCCCTCAGTGCTTGCCTGGCTGCTCTGCTAATATTCTTGACAGGACCATCTTGTTTGCATTCTGAGGGTAGCATCTTGGCCCTGTGTTCTCTTAGCATAGGTGACAGGGCAAGATGGCCTGGTGGTGGCTGACAGCCTCCTGGCACTTGAGGACTGGCTCCACTAAGCAATTTCATGCTCCTTTGTTTTCCACGGCCACATCTACTGCCAATGAATCGCTATTTTTTTCCTCTCTTCTGCATGTGCTGTTCTGTTCTGCCAGTTTTTCTTTCTTGACTATCTTGCTGTTGTCTAAGGTCAGGGTGATCACGGGATTGGGTAACATATCCAGGTTGTACACCACCTTGCCTTTGGCAACAGCCACCCTGCTGGTACCCTAGGCATGGTCATTATGTTTACTGTTCGCAGGCTGTTATGGGGTTCAATGTTCTCCTTTTTCAAGTGGCTTTAGGCCTGCAGGCTGACTTGTAGCAACATCCTAGTGAGCAGCAATGGGGCGAGGTGAGTCTGGTAGTGGCCTAAACCTGAGGGCCAGCTCTACTCTGTAAGGACATGCGTCTGTGTTTGCAGCCACACTCCCAATCCTGTCTTCTTTCTTTCTTCCTTTCTTTCTTTCTTTCTTTCTTTCTTTCTTTCTTTCTTTCTTTCTTTCAAATGACTGAGTAGTATTCCATTGTGTAAATGTACCCCATATTCTTTATCCATTCATCCATTGAGGGTCATCTAGGTTGTTTCTAATTCATGGCTATTAAGAATAGAGCAGCAATGAACATGGTTGGCCAAGCGTCTCTGTGGTGAGATGAAGCATCCTTTGGGTATATGCCCAAGAGTGATGTAGCTGGATCTTGAGGGAGATTAATTTCCATCTTTTTGAGGAACCACCACACTAATTTCCACAGTGACTTTACAATTTAGCACAATCTCACCAGCATGAGCTGCCACTTGTTTTATTGATCTTAGCCATTCTGACAGGTGTAAGATGAAATCTCAAAGTAGTTATGATTTATATTTTCCTGATGACTTAGGACTTTGAACATTTCTTTAAATATTTCTCAGCCATTTGAATTTCCTCTTTTGATAGTTCATTGTTTAGATCTGTGACCCATTTTTAACTACGTTATTTGTTTTCTTGATATCTATTTTGTTTTGTTGTTTATATAGTTTGGATGTTAGCCTTCTATCAGATGTGTAATTGATAAGAACTCTTTTTTTTATTTTTTTTATTTTTTATTTTTTTAAGGGAGTAAAAAAAAAAAAACAAATTGAAGCACAATATGGTCCCCCTCTAATTGTGGTCTCAAGTGACCAGCCAAGCTTTGGTTTTTCACTATTTCCAGAATATTTCCCCAACATCTGGCAATGAGAAAAGAGCAGGGCAAGGCCTGGAGCCAGCATCAAGACAGCCTAGAGCTGTGAATCTGATAGAAGCCCGACACTTCTGAAGCCAAGCCGGACCCAGGCGTGAGCTCATCGGATGCCGGAGATGCTTGCAGCAACTTGTCCACAGCCTTCCCTGCTGATGTTTTTCATAATTCGTGATTCACAGATTTTTTTTTCCTTAGGTATACAATAGAATCTCAAATATGGTGGAAGAGGCGGTGACTGACACTTGGGGCTGCCCTTTGACCTCCACAGATGTACCATGCACAGACTTGTTCACATACATGGGTGCACAAAAATACCTCCATTTGGAAGGTGACAGCGTGAGTAGGTGAGTAGGAGAGCAGTCTCGGCCAATTTCCTCCTTTTCCCGCGAAAGCTGGGGTTCTAGGTCATCCTTTGATAGGCACAGCAAGGGGTCTAGCCATCAGTCGGCCCTCTGTCTGTTGCCGTCACTGTCCGACTACATTCCAGGAGAACAGAGTCCAGGAGCCTGCCGGGGTATCAGAGGATTTCACTGAGCTGTCGATAAGAACTCTTATCCATTCTGTATTTCCATTTCATTTTGTCCTTAAGGAAGTGTGTGAACTCTTTGCACTTCTGCACATTGGAGGACTCTTTATTTTTAACCCCTATTGATGGATTTTTGTAAGTTCTTGTCACACAATCAGACCAGAGGTGAGAGAAAAGGATATTCAGGTCAGCTTGTTAGCTTGGCATTGCCTTACTATGGGGAAAGGAGGCCCATCTGCTCTGAGTCTTTGTCACCAGTGACCAGAATCTGCTTGGTGGGGCAGAGGAAGAAGTAGATTTTCCCTGTGTCCATCTGGCTAGGCACTGTTTAATTCGATTCATACTGAAGTGATTTCATTTTATCTTTTCTTACTTACTTACTGTGTATTTATTTATTACGTGAACATACATATTTAAGTGTGTGTGGTGTATGGTGTTTGTGGTGTATAGGCATGTGCAGGTGCATGCATAGGCTATGTGCTTGCATGGAGACCAGAGGAGAATAACGAGTGTCTTCTCTACCCTGTTTTCATTTGAGACAAGTTTCTCACTAAACTTGGAGCTAGGCTGGCAGCCAGCAAGCCCCAGCCACCCTCTGGTCTCCATCCCCCATAGTGCTGGCCTCCAATTTTGGTGATGATGAGTAGACTTACTGAACAGCTGTGTATCTGTCTAGCTTTTCTTCATGATATTTTTATTGATCATTTAAGAATTTTACATTATAAACCCTGAGCACATTCACTTCCCAACCTCCCGGGTCTGTTCCCCCTAGTCCTTGTCTGGGGGACCCAGACACCCACCTCCCAAAAAAGAAAAAAGACACCCTCAGTCCAGGATTTTATGTGAACAGTTTTCATTTCTTTAGGATGCCCTGGGGAAGGGGTTGCAGGTCTCATTGTAAATGTGTTTAACTTTGCATAAACTCACTAGCCTATTTCTCAGAGCATCTGTGTCATTTTGTACCCCCACCAGCAACATATAAATGTTTTGAATTGTCCTGTGTATTGTAGCCACCATCATCACAGAAATCTGTATCTGCAGGAGTTACCTCATCAAGTTTTAAGTTAAGGCATGCTTTTATTTTTAATTCTTGGAGTAAACCATTTAATTTTTTTCACAAACTAACTTATCAAACAAAACAATTTAGGGGAGAAAGGTATTTTTGGGTTATAATTTCAGGCTACAGTCTATCATTACGAGGAAGTAAAGCTGGACCTCCAGATAGAGGGCTCACATCATATGCAAGAGCAGATAGACAACGAATGCTTACATGTTCACTTACTTGCTTATTTGTGCTTACCTTGATTTCTCTGATTTTCTACAGTTCAGGCTTCCCTTGCCTAGGGAATGGTATCACCCACTGTAGGCTGGATATTTCCAAATCAATGGTATTAATTTAGACTATTTTCCCATAGACATGTACACAAGTCAAATCAACGTTGACAATTCCTCATTGAGAATAGTTTTTCAGATGACTCTAGGTTATGTCAAGTTGACAAACCTAACCATCACATTCCTTCCCTTGTCAGCTTGACACACAAACACATCACTTTAAAACCAAAAACATCTATTCCTTGTCCACAAAATCTCATGTATATCTCATAATGTAAATATGAGATAACTTTAATAGCCTAAAACTTCTCTAAGTCCAAAGCTGGGTAGTAGAGATGGCTCTGTGGTTGAAAGCACTTGTTCTTGCAGAAGATCCAGGTTCATTTGCGAGCACCTATATAGTAGTCCACAATCATTCATAGCTCCAGTTTCAGGGAACCTAATGTCAGGCATTTTTAAAGGCACAAAATAATAGATACCTGATGACATCATTCTCTAACAAAACATCTCGCAGAAACTGAGGGCAGAATGGTGAACAGAGCCTGGGAGAGTCAAGTTCAGGTGCAGTGGGCAGATGGTCCCACATTGTCCACACAGTGGACTAAGCAGAGGTGGACTAAGCAGAGATGGAGCTCATCTACTTATGATGACTGAAATGGGAAACTCCCCTCACAGAGAAGGAGTTCTTTGGGGTTGGGGGTGGGGTGGGATAAAGCTCCTACCACTGAGGACTATACCTCACCCAGACCCTCTTCTAGTTTCTTTTATTTCATCCTGTTCACCATGATGTGAACTGGTCTACTTCACCATGTCCTCCCTGTCAGGCTTGGCTAACACCTATGAAACCATAAGCCAAAATAGACAGTTCCTTCTCTTGTTTTAAGTCACACAGCCATTAATAACAAGCATGGGATGCAAACACCTGGTCTTCAAGACCAAGGTCTTATCCTTATGCTATACTGCACCTTTTTAGTTCTAGAAGAAGAAATGAAGGGGCTTCATATCCTTAGCTTGTGCATGCAGCTTTGAGATGTTCTAGAGCAAGCTCCTGAGCAATGATGGTAAGAGAAAAGAACATCTTTTGTGTTCATGGTAAGTGTCTGTCAGCCACACCTGTAGTGCTGCTCTTGGTGAAGTGGAAGTCCCTTGGTGGTGCCAAGATAGCTCTGGGGTGGAGAGAGACTGCATGAAAACTAACCATGATTCTATAGGGCTAGAACGTTGAGCCCCACTTCTTACTGTGTCCCAGCTCCATGTTTGAGGAGAGAGAAGCAGATGAGCAGCATTGATTTAAGAACAGATGATGAAGGACTAAGTCAGCCTAAGTAATGGCACCTCCCTAACCTCCCAGTGATAGTATGGTATCTCACTTGATGGTCATGGCTGTTTGCCGGTCCTTGAGTTAGAGCCTTAATAATCAGCTATCAATAGTGAGTCAGCCCCTTCCCAAGTTCTGAGTCATTCTAAAGATGGTGATCAAACCTGAGGGAGCATTGGGAGAACCTCTGGCTCGCAACAGGGGGTCAGAAACATAGATCACAACCTGGGACTGTGATTGGCATCTTGCACTGCGGCCTGATGAACTAAGGAATTGAAAAGCTGCTTGGTGTGAAAGGTCCCACATATAAGGGGTTTGTGGAAGTTCAAGACCTTGGGCTAGGGTGGAGTGCAGCTGTCAGAGTGCTTGTCTCGCATGGACAATATACTGTGTCCATTCCCAGCACTTCATAAACAGGGCGTTGTGGTGCACACTTGCAACACCCGCACTTGGGAGGTAGGGGCAGGTAGATTAGAAGTTCAAGATCACCTTCGGCCCCTGCCTGGTCCCTTGGACTGGAGCAGACACAGAGTCGGTCTGCTTCTGTCCTGTGGAGAAACTGAATCCTGAGTCATCCAGGAGCCACTACACTCAGAGCAGCTGGTAAGAACTCCATCTCACTCCCTAAGCCCCAGAAAAACATCTGGGA
>NW_021604749.1:1892890-1905049 GCF_004785775.1 Grammomys surdaster | reverse complement strand
GAGAGGTTCCTAGGTAAATGGATGGAACTAGAAATTATCATACTGAGTGAGGTAAGCCAATCACAAAAGAACACACATGGTATTCACTCACTGATTATTGGATATTAGCCCAGAACCTTAAAATGCCCAAGATGCAACTCACAGGCCACATGAAGTCCATAAAGAATGAAGACCAAGTGGGGGTGATTCGGTCCTTCTTAGAAGGAGCAACAAAATACTCAAGGGAGCAAATATGGAGACAAAGCGAGGGACAAAAACTGAAGGAGGGGCCGTCTGAAGACCTTTCCACCTGAGTATCCATCCCATGTGCAGTCACCAAAGGTAGATGCTGATGTGGAAGTCAGGAAGTGCATGCTGATAAGAGCCTGATATGGATGTCTCCTCAGAGGTCTTCAAGAGTCTGACATATTCAGAGGCAGATGCTCACAACTAGCCATTGAAGTGATCATGGGGTTCTCAATGGAGGAGTTAGAGTGAAGACTGAAGGAGCTGAAAGGATTTGTGGCCCCATGAGGAGAGCAACAATACCAACCAACCACAGCTCCCAGGGTCTAAACCACCAGCCTGGGAGCACTTATGGAGGGATCCAGGGCCTTAGCTGAATATATAAGAGTGGAGGGCCCTGCTGGGCACAGATGGAAGATGAGATCCTTGACCTCATGAAGGCTGGACGCCCCAGGGGGTGGGAGTTTTGAGGGTGGGGAGGTGGGAGTGGGGGGGTAGATAGAGGTTACATCCACAAAGAAGAAGGAGGAGGTGTGAGGGGATTGGGGGTTCCTGGGTGGGTGGGGGATGGGGTAAGGGGACAACATATGAAATGTAAATAAAACATCCAATAAAAAAAAAAAAAAAAAAAAAGAAGTTCAAGATCATCCTAAGCTATATAGTGAGTTTGTGGCCAGCCTGTAATATGTGGGATCCTGTCTCAAAAAAATGTAGCTGCACCTTTGAAGAGAAATGATAACTCATATCCCCGGTCTCCTTTGCTGTGATACCTTGAAGCAGAGAAAATCAGCAATACGCTTCAGCAGTGTAAGTCTAGGAAGCCTTCCAGGCCTGCAAGAAGACAGTTTGACATGAGCACTCATGAGGGGATGCAGGGAAGGGGAGGTTGGCTGGGTTGAAGAGCAGGGATGACAGTGGTGACCACTCTAGGAAGAGATGTTACACATGACAAGAGCCTGAGGTGACCTTGAGGGGCAGACTGCAAATCCAGCTCACTGGAGGGCAGAGAAACAGCTATGAATGGGGGACAATCCTGAGCTAAGACTGGGAGGAGCAGGGTTCTTGAACTCTATCCCAAGGATACCAACCTGCCATCTGAAATCTCGGGTAAGGGTTTTAAAATTCATGTTATTGGTATTAATTCAATGTATGTAGTGATGGCTTTCATAAAGACCATTTCATTCAAGAGTATTTTGTACTTTGGCATATTCACAAGATCCCAGGGGCCATGGGTTGTCTGGGGGCCTTACTAGTCTTGGTAACCAGAGTACTCAACCTAGAGTCTTGTATATGCCAGGCAAGCATTCTACCACCGAGTTATAGTACCCTAGTCTTCCAGTCTTGATTTTGATGGGGTTTATTAGCTAGGTGGATATACAGAGCCACTGACAGGTGCTGAATTAGTTTGCTAGCTATTTAATTAAGCATTGAACCTGATTAATTAGCTAAGTGATTAGGTATCAAGTGCCTAGTGTGGGCCAGACACTTCTAGGTGACCGGGGACAAAGCACTGGATGAAGAGGTGAAATTACTGCCCCCATAAGGCACACATGGTGCTACAGAAAAGAGGAGAGAAACAGGCTGCATCAGTGCAGTGGGTGGGATGAGCAGAAATTGTGTAGCAAGTGGTAGCAATGAGAGGGACTCTTGTTCATTTTCTGTCATTGCTCCATGCCCCAGTGGAGTAACTTACAGAGAATACGTGTATTTATGGTATGGTTCTGGAGGCTTAGAAGTCCAACCGTGTGGCTATGTATCTGCTGAGGGTCTTCTTTGCTGTATCTCACCCTGACAGATGGTAATAAAGGCAGCACCAAGCAAGCCTGATACAGGGGCTAGGTGTTCCCACGCTAGCTCACTGGTCATTAATCCATGACCTGACATCTACTTCTGAGAACAGCTTCTTTTTTTTTTTTTGACTCAGACACCTCCCCAAAGTCCCAACTCTCAACACCACTGTGATGTAGACAGGGTTTCCAAATGTGAAATTTGGGGACACATTAGGACCATGGAGGGGATTCAGAATTAAATAGGATGCCAGAGAGTTAACATCTGAGAAAATCTGAAAGGTAGCCTTTCAGAGTGAAGATCTCTCTCTCTCTCTCTCTCTCTCTCTCTCTCTCTCTCTGTATGTGTGTATGTGTGTATTTATGTATATGTGTTTATGTATGTGTGTGTGGTGGTTTCATATGTGTGGTCCAGGGAGCGGCAGAATTAGAAGGTGTGGTCTTGTTAGAGTAGGTGTGTCTCTGTGGGCGTGGGCTTAAGACTCTCATCCTAGCTACCTGGAAGCCAATATTCTGCTAGCAGCCTTCAGATGAAGATGTAGAACTTTCAACTCCTCTTGCACCATGTCTGCCTGGATGCTTCCATGTTTCTGCCTTGATGATACTGGACTGAACCTCTGAACCTGTAAGCCAGCCTCAATTAAATGTTGTCTTTTATAAGACTTGTCTTGGTCATGGTGTCTGTTCACAGTAGTAAAACCCTAACTAAGGCAGTGTGTATGTGTGTTTATGTATGTGTCTGTGTGTATATGTGTATGTGTGTATGCATGTATGCATGTGTGAGTGATAGTTGATGTGTGTGTGTATGAGATGGTTGGTGTTAAGTGTATCTTGAAAGAATCTAGAATCATCTTTGAGATGGATCTCTGGACATGCCTGTGAGAAATTATCCCGATTACATTAATTACTTTGGGAAACCCATCTTCATTGTGGGTGGTACTGTTCCTCTGAGGTAGGGATCCAGACTCTAGAAAATGGAGAAAGGCGGTAACCCCAGTCAAGGTTTCCATGGCTGTGATGAAATACCGTGGCTATAAGCAATTTGGAGAGGAAAGGGTTTGTTTGACTTATACTTCCACATCACTGTTCACCACTGAAGGAAGGTAGTGCAGGAATTCTAACAGTGCAGGAACCTGGAGACAGGAGCTGATGCTGAGGCCATGGAGGGAGGTGTGCTACTTACTGGTTTGTTTCACATGGCCACTCAGCCTAATTTTTTTTTTTATATAGTATCCAGAACCACCAACCCAGGGATGGACCCACCCACAATGGGCTGGGTTCTTCCACATTAATCACTAGTTAAGAAAATGCCCTACAGACTTGCATACAGCCTGATCTTATAGAGATATTTTCTCAATTGAGGTTCCCTCCTCTCCGAGGACTCTAGCTTGTGTCAAGTTGACAAACTAGCCTGCACAGGAGCTAAGCCATTGAAAGTATACATCTCCCTGCTTCCTCATTTTGGGTGTCATGTGACCAGCTGCTTCAGGGTCTAGTCACATTTACTTCCTTGCCATGATGAACTACACTTTGAACTGTGAGCCACAATACATTCTTTCTACCTTATTTCTCCATTGTCAGGGTATCTTATCACAGCAGCAGGAAAAAAAAGGCTCGGGGTTAGCAGGTGCAGAGGACCTGGAAGTGCAATTGCCTTGATTTGTTTGAGAAGCAGCCAAGAGGCCTGGGTTGCTGAAGTGCATGGAACCCAGGGTGAGTCATAGGAATGAGATAGAGATAGAGATAGAGATAGAGATAGAGATAGAGAGAGAGAGAGAGAGAGAGAGAGAGAGAGAGAGAGAGAGAGAGAGAAGGAGGGAGAGAAGGAGGGAGGGATATACATACATACATATATATATATAAAATCTCCCTAACTGAAGGTGAGTCTCCACAAAGCCCCCGTGGCCATAACAAGATTGTCCAGGCATAGCACTTGTCAGCTGGTTCAGCCGGGGCAGACTGTTGTTAATTACAAATCTCTAGCTCTGGCTTCTTAGCCAAGGTGGTTTAACTTAGATTAAGTCTTTGATTTAATATCAGGTTTATGTCCCATGTGCTTGAGGATATGTCTTGATTTAGTGGTTGAATCTATAAATTGACCTTATGGTGGAGGGTTTCCTTTTGATCTTTCAATGAGCTCTAAAATGCAAACTCCATTTGTAGAGGACAGCCTCTGCTGTACTCAAGTGACTTTTGTGTATTTGTGTGGAAAGTTCAGAGAGCTTCCATTTGGTTTAGGCTAGCCTTGACAAGCCTTGACTGTTCTTGAGCTAGCCTTCTACCTTCAAATATGCACCACAGATCCAGAAAGGGAACAAGAACAGAAAGCCTTAAGCAAAAATGTTAAAGAGACAGAGGCGCTAATGTGAGCCCAGAGTTCTAGACCTAATGCTGCTATTGCTTTTTTATTTAAACAATGAAAAGGATGTGGTAGGAAGTCAAGAATGGGTATTTCCAAGTTTATCAATCCATTCATTGAACAGCCATCATTTCCTGGGTACTGAAGATACAGCAGTGTACAAGGAAGACAGCAGCTCTTGACCTCAGCTGCTTTGGGGATGGTTGGAAGGGAGAGAGACAATTTAGAGTAGACTGTGGTAGTTTAAATGCTAGAAGGTGCTATGAAGGAAAACAGCAGAGATCTAGGTCCCAAGGCATACTGAGAATGATGGGGTTCCAATTTTAACTAGTGTGTTTATTATTTCTTTGTAATAAAGAATATTATTAGGACAATTGAAGGGCTATGAATGTAGCTTGTGGCAGTAGGTGGTAGTGTGGTGTTGGCATACGTTTTCTGACTAAGACAATGACCACTGTCTTTGCACATGCACATGCACATGCAGTGTTAGGGGGAACGAAATATCAGGATCTAAAGTGTGTCAGTTTCATTTCTGTTTTTGTGCTACTCTGACACACGGTGGCTTATAGGAAAAAATTTATAGAATATGGTTCCAGAAGGATAGAGTCCATCATGGCAAAGAAATCAAAGCATCGGGCAAGCAGGCGGGATGGCAGAAGCAGAATGCTGGCTGATCACATTTCATCTGCATCCAGGAAGTAGGCAGATAGGAAGTAGAGTCAGGCTCTAAAACCTCAACTCCTATCCACCCAATCCCCCAGTGATATACTTCCTTCAGCAAGATTCTAACTCTTAAAGGTTCCATGACATTCTGAAGAGCCCTATCAGCTGGAAACGAAGTGTTCAACCATATGAGCGCATGGAGGCTTCCAACCCCAGCACCCAGGAATGTCATTCAGAAAGTAGAAACACTCAGATGTGTGCAGAAAAATAGGGCAAAGCAAAGGTGGTAAAAAAAAATGTTTTGGGGAACCTGGGTGCTACATCTTTACATGAACCTCACAACTTTATTGCTAGAATGACATTGTTTTTAAATCTGAAAAATAAACTGTAAAATAAAATCAAGGCTAGGCAGCTGCAAGTTATTGCCCAACTCTGTGTGGATTCAGTATGGCAGCATCACCGAATTGAGCTGTGACCCTCTCTTCCCTCTCTGTATGTCTCACCCTATAGGATCTTTAAAAATATTCTACCTGTATTTACCTTTCCCAGAAATTATCTTTTCTCCTAAAACAACCTACCCCTCCTGCTCATTCCTTAAAACCTCACAACCTTGTGGAAATATACTTTTGCTGTTTCCTACGTTTTCCAGAGATGTAGAACAAATTCCAAATTCCTTGCTCATTATTCCACAAGAAAGCTTACTGCTATGTGTGTTCATGCATGTGGTGGCTGCATATGTGTGTGTGTGTGTGTGTGTATGTGTGTGTGTATGTATCTGGAGACCACAATTTGTTGATGTTGAGTATCTTACTCAATCAGCCCCCACCTTATTTATTAAGACAGAGCCTACCAGTTATTTGGATAGACTAGCTGGCTAGCAAGCCCCAGGGACCCTCCTTATTTCAGCACTGGGATAAGGGAATAATATCTATCAGTGGCTAGCTTTTTACAGGGATCTGAAGGTTACATCTAAGCTTGAATGATAAGCATTTTTACCAACTGAGCCACATCCCCAGCCCTACATGCTATTATTCTGATTTCAGTGTGAGCCATCTATCCAAATCTCCTGAGCAAGATGTGGTTCTCGGAAGGCTTGGAGCTCATTCATTTCCCTCTCAAAGCCTGCCTTGCTCTCCAGCACAGTGGTAAAGTGCAGCAGGACACTGCAGCATGAATAGAAGGGTCTGAGTGGAGCTCAGAAAGCTGGGGAGAGATAGCACTGTGAACAAAGGGATCGATGGAACAAGATAATATCTGTAGGGGCTAAGTCAGCAGGGTTACAAAGAGGCCCCTTCATGGAGACGGTGTGGGCTATGAAGGCCAGGCTCTCAGGAATATGCAGCCATAGAAGATGCTGCATTTGTATCTCATAGCTGTCAATGTGTGAGTGACTGAGTGCAGGGTGCAGGCAGAGAGATGTCTGGCTCAAATCATCAGTAGAATTGTAACTTTGGGTGACCTAAATCTAACTGACACTGGGATGTTGACCAGTCACTCGTTACCATTAAACGACTAAGGCTTCCTTTGACTGGGATGCTTGTCACAATTTTCTGCCATGCTGGACTTGAAAAATCCAAGTCAAGCAGGACCAGATAGAAAGCACACGGATGATTAGTGCAAATCCCACAGAAGGCACCTGTTTGCTCATTACTCTGATTCCCTCGGTTCTAGGGCTTAGAGTAGTGTGACCCAGCATGCTAACCTTCCAAGTGGAACATGGATCGTCAAGACTGTTAATCAGTTGACTTCATCTCTCTTGGTGCCCGAGGAGGAAAGATTTTTTGTTATACAAGACACTATCTTCAGTAATTGTAGCTGTCAATAAAGTTCGAATGAGATTTTTCTCCCTTAAGTATGGTCTGGAGACTCAGGCACCAATAGGTGACGGTAGAGTTGAGTTATATGGTATCTGTAGGGACTGCTGAGGAGGAACTGAAAGAAAACACAGAGAATGGAACATTGAGGTATGGAGGTAGATAGGAAACAGGTGTCTTGGAAGCAGACAGCTCTGGTTTTAGGACATAGCTCCACCACTACACAGTGAGAGACTTTATACAAGGTTCATGTGAGCCTCAGTGTTCCCGTCGATCAAATAGAATGGTCGTATACCAGGCTTAAAGAGCCCTCATGGGGATTAAATTTGTAAGTGCACATTATGCATAATAAAATAATTGAAAATTCAAGGCCTAGTTATCATTCTGTTTCTGCCAGGAAACACCAGCATCAAGGCAGCTTGTAACAGAAAGCATGAGGGCTTACAGTTTCAGAGGGTTAGCCCATGACCATTGTGATGGAGAGCATGGTGGAGGGAAGGCAGGCATGGCACTGAAGCTAAGAGCTTTCATCCTGGTGTGCAAGCAGTAGGCAGAGAGGAAGAAGGAAATGGAAAGGGAGATAGAGGGAGAGAGGGAGAGAGAGGGCTGGGGAGACTGGACCTGGCATAGGCATTAGAAACGTCAAACCCCATCCCTAGTGACACACTTCCTACAACAAGACCTTCTAATCCTTCCCAAACAGTTTCACTAACTGAGGACCAAGTATTCAACCATATGAGCTTATAGGGACCATTCTTTCAGTTACTAATTTAGTAATTACGATGTCGCACATGATAAACAGCTGAAGTCTCAAAAATGGAGAGGAGGAAGGTAAGAAAGACAGAGGAAGAGAAGCGAGCAGAACAATGTCCATGAGAGAAGAGATCTTACAGCTAGACAGGCTGAGGTCAGAAAGTCAGCGCTCTTATGAGTTAGGTGGAGAAGTTACTGCTGTTTTGCTCAGTTTAGTCTTTACCCTCCCACCCCCAGTCCTGTTGGTCTTTTAGCCTCCTGTAAGCATCTCAGACAAGGACTGGATCCCACTCATTGTGCCTTCTCCCATCCTCTAGAAGGATAGGGCAGTGGTGTTGAATGAACACATTTCTTGAATGGAGGTAGAGATACAATCCCTGAAATCCAGGTCTCATCCCTAGAATTAACACAGCAGCCCATAGCTGGATTCTGAGCACATGCTGGATGGTTAAACATTTGTTAGTGCTAAATGAATGCTTTTGCTTGAATGTGCCTTCCCAACTTCATATTTGGAAACCTAGTTCTCAGGGCAATAGTGTTGGGAGGTGGGTTTTTTTAGTTCGTGAGGGATGCATGTACCATAATGGGAGAGTATTATTACAAGTTCTCTCTCTCCTATAGTATTGTTATAGAAGTAAAGAAGTAAGTTTGGCCCATTTCTTCCTCTGTCATGTACTCTATTTCCCTCGTACCTTCTACTGTGAGGTGATGTAGCAATGTCATTGGCAGATGTTGGTCCCTTCATGTTGGAGTTCCCATACTCAAGAACTGTAAGGAATAAATCTCTGCTCTTCTTTGTAAATTATCCAGGCTCACGTGTTCTGTGAGAGTAATGCAAAACAGACAAAACGTTCAATGACTAGCAAGGTTTGTGAGGTATCTATAATTAGGCACGTACGCCACTGAGACAAGGCAGGCCTGCTGGGCACACAGGTGTATATTTCACTACTTCTATGTGGATATTTTGTATATATTAAATGACCTTCTTTTATGTTCTCAGTAGCATTATGAAAAGATTTGTATTGAATGATCTCTAGTAATTTCTTTGAGGATGCGGTTCCCACTTTTTAACTCATGCATGTCTATTAAGTCTCCTCACCCTGACTTTAAACTTTATAATAAACTCAAAGAATCCAGTTTTTTTTTTAATAAAAAATTTAAATTCACTAAAAGGAAATATCCTTAACTGAGAATACCACCTTAGGCATTTCCTACTTAAAATGGCCACTATGGAAAATGTTTTTCCAGCCTTTCCCTAATTCAACCACAGGGGAGGAGGAGGGTGACCCCATAGGAAGACCAGCAGTCTCAACTAACCTGGACCCCTGAGATCTCTCAGACACTGGGCCACCAACCAGGCTGCATACACTAGCTGATATGAGGCCCCCAACACATATACAGCAGAGGACTGCCTGGTCTGGCCTCAGTGAGAGAAGATGTACCTAACCTTGGAGAGACTTAAGGCCCCAAGGAGGGGGGAGGTCTGCTGGGATCAGGGTGGGGTGGGAACATCCTCTAGGAGATGAGGGAGGAGGAATGAGATAAGGAACTGTTGGAGGGTGGACCAGGATGGGGGATAATGACTGGAGTGTAAAAAAAGATTTAATAATAATAATAATAATAATAATAATAATAATAATAATAAAATAATGATAGAAAGTGTTTTTCCAGGTTCAGCCTGAAAGGCTCTCAGAGGCCACTGCAAATATGGTCTGGGGGGACCAGGCCTCATCTGGAATTGGTCTCAGAAGGTAATAGCATCATTCTGTGGTGCTGACTATTCAGGAATTCTTCATGCAAGAGTTCTGTGGAATGAAGGCTTGCACTGAAATCCAGAAAGCCACTGAACCCGGCAACGTGTGCCTGTGTCTGAGTTCTGCAAGGATGCCATTGAGGGAAGAGGTGAAGGTGAAGCCTGAGCTGGAGCAGAGACCATGGGATGGTGGAGATGCTGGCATGGTAGGACATCTGCCAAACACAGCTTCAGGTGTTGAGCGTTGCCAGCCCAAGTGGGTACCAGCTGCTACAGGAAGCAGAGCTGGGAAGGGCGGGGCCATGAAAGCCTGCGGAAACCCAGATGATGCCATCGCAGGTCCCATTCAGATGCTGCATGTGGAGATGCAGAATTTGGAATCTCCCTGCTGATTTTCTGCCTCATTTTGGTATGACTTTTTTTTCTTTTCTGTACTGTCATCCTTTCATTTTAGAATAGGAGTGTTTATTCTGTGCCATTGCATATTGGAAATATGTAAGGTTCTTTTAATCTTACAGACTTTCACAGTTAGGGATTGTCTTGAGCTTCAAGAGAGACACTGAACTTTGTTTCTGAACAACGTTAGAGCCATTAGGACTTGAGAGAATCTTACAGATGAACTAAATGCATTTACCCCCATGGGATGACCGTGGACTTTTGTGACTAGAGATGGAAGTTTGTGATTTAAAGTAATGTGTTTGGGTATCAGATTGTAGGGGATGGATATATGAGGTTAATCTTCATTGTCAACCTGCTTGCATTCAGAGTCCCATAGGAGACACATCTGGGTGTACTTATGAAGGGATTTCCAAGGAGATTTAATGGATGAGGAGAGAACTACCCTCAATGTGTGTGGTCCTTCTCATGGTTCAGAGTCCCAGACTGAACAAAAAGGGACAAAGGCTGAGTGAGCCTTTCCCCTCTCAATGGTCCCTGGCTGGCAGCGCAGGTCATGCCTGTTGCTGTACCTTCTGTCCCATGATGGTGGCATTCCTCTGAGCCATGAGCCAAAGTAAACTTCCCCCATTTGTGTCAGGTATTCAGTCACAGTGATGGGAGAGGTAACT
The DNA here is from genome assembly GCF_004785775.1 of Grammomys surdaster. Taxonomy (NCBI): domain Eukaryota; kingdom Metazoa; phylum Chordata; class Mammalia; order Rodentia; family Muridae; genus Grammomys; species Grammomys surdaster. The sequence goes on along the minus strand of NW_021604749.1, from coordinate 1,894,628 downwards.
AATACAAATACTATGTCTCAAAGGAGGCCAACAAACACTCACTCATGCTGCCAGTTAGCCTGGCCTTTGAGACAGGGCACAGATACATAGACACTTTTATAATGACTGCCATAGACCACTCATTTGATGTAGATAACGGATTGGCTACTAATTCTTGCCCAGGTTTCCCACCTGTCCCAAGACTTATCCCAAGAAATTGTCTTCTAATTTCCCAGCTGTTCTACTTTAAAATGCTCTCTTCCTTGAAGTCCCAGTCTGCTCACCTTCTCTCGTACACTGTGTATATTCTTGGTGAGTTTCCGGTAATTTTATTGGTTGATCACCTTTGAGACTTTATACATCCATTATAATTTGTTCCACGATTTCCTCAGATGACAAGTTGAAGGGAACGGTGGGATGATTATGGTTAACAAAGATGTATTGTGTTTTTGAGGATTGCTAAGATCATAGATTCTCCTCCCTTCTGTTCATGGAACTCAGGGCCTTATACATGCTAAGCAGCTCCCTACCACAGGGCCACATCCCTATCCCTGAAAGAAGGTTTTACACAGTCTCTCTGCAGATGGTGATAAACACATGAAGCAAAGCATGCCTGTCAGTGTGGCCTGGCCATTTCACAGTATTACCTTGCTCATGACAAGTATGCATCATCTTTCATTTTACAATTTAGAGGTATCAACTAAAAACTCCCCCAGAAATCAATGCCTGTCTCCGACTCTTAAATATCAATGTGTGGCTCCTCCTGAGCCTGGTGACTTCTCACTAGCTTACTGGTTTCCTCAAGTGTCACAGTACTGGTCTTTGATGTCATCTCCATGGATACAAACTTGAACTCTGAGATTTCATTAATTTGGTTTGAATATTTTAACTCATTTACAACCATGTCTTTTTATTGCTGTTATTCATCTCTGAGTCTAGACTTCCCCTTCTTCATTTTATCTATCTATCTATCTATCTATCTATCTATCTATCTATCTATCTATCTATCTATCTATCTATCTATCATCTGTCTGTCTGTCTGTGTCTATCTATCTATCTATCTATCTATCTATCTATCTATCTATCTATCTGTCTATCTATCTATCTGACATGCTTGTATTTTTTATCTCTGCTTTCTGACTGCAGAATTCAAGTGACCAGCTGCCTCTTACCCCTGTAGTCATGGTGTTTCTATCATGAGGGACAGCATGCACCCTCAAACTGTGAGCCAAAAAAGATCCTTCATTCCTTAAGTTGCTTTTGTCAGGTGTTTTATTGCAGTTACAGATGTATAGCTAATTCAGAAGACCTTTTATTTCAGCACCATGGTGATTCTAATTCAGAGCTTTTTGCCTTTTAAATTTTGGCAAGTTACTTTAGGATGCACACCTTCTTGATGATGTTCTAGATATTTTCTGCCTTTCTTGGCTGTTTCTTGATTATGCATACCTTCTTAGATGTGCTAAAAGGTTCTAAACAAATCCTTTTTCTGGACTGATGCTTGCTTGATCTAACTTTCCCCTCTCCCCTGTTCTTTCCTCCTCTCTCCTCTTCTCTCCTCTCTTCTTCTTTCCCTTCCTCTTCTCTTATCTCCCCTCCAATCTCCTCTCTTCTCTTCCATCTCCTCCACTCCTCTTCCTTCTTCTCTCCTTTCTCCTTCCTTTACTTCCCCCTCTTCCTATCTCCTCTCTTCTTCCTCCTCGTCCTCCTCCTCCTCCTCTTCTTCCTCCTCCTCCTCCTCCTCCTCCTCCTCCTCCTC
>NW_021604749.1:1887352-1892880 GCF_004785775.1 Grammomys surdaster | reverse complement strand
TCTTCTTCTTCTTCTTCTTCTTCTTCTTCTTCTTCTTCTTCTTCTCCTCCCTCTTCTCTTTTCTCCTCCCCTATCACAGGTTTCACAGGTTTCACATTTAAGAGACAGAGATTGCAGCCTCAAACTTGTCCTTCTGCCTCTATTTTAAAGCTGTAGGATTAAAGGTCTGTAACACCATGCTCTGCTTTATTTATGTAACAAATATTCAGTTCTTTTTGTAAAGTTAACACTTTTCTGTGATAGGGAATTTAAAGCTGCCTTGCATTTCTGAACAGTGAAATTTGGAACTGGCCCTGAGTTGGGAGAATTACCTCATTTTCCCATTATACAGAGGAGCCAGAGGTAATTTAAGGGAACCCCTACTGTTGGACACTTGGTTCATGTCTGTGTCTTGTGATGTTATAACCAATGCTACATGTCCCTGTGAAAGAGTCCTTTGTGATCGTCCCACAAGATGGACTCAGAAAGAACACTGCCAATGGCAGGGTGCTTTTAAAGCTCTTGGTACCACCATGAAGTTATCTTTCCAAGGCACAGTTCTATTTGCTGCTCAAGCTGGGAGCAAATGAAAGGGTCTGTTGGTTTAAATACATCCCTCACTAAGATCATAGTTCTCTCACAGTAAATGCCTAATAGTTAAGACATCATGACTGACATTGTTATGGTGGCTTCCCCATTAGACTCCTCTGCTGTTTCTGCCTCATTGGCATTAATGAGCACATGGTCAACGTTGGATTCCAAGCAGGGATAAGGAAGGAAGAAAGAAGGCTGTCCTTGGATGGGTTGAAACAAAGTTGTGGCTGTCTCTGTTAGACTTCAGTGAGCAGCTTAGAACAGACAACACCAGACCAAATGGTTCTAGGGGGGGTTATTCAGGGCAAAGGGCAAAAGTGGGGGGAGAGAAATAGAGGAAGATGGCGGAGAAAGAGGGAGAGAAAGAGGAGGGAGAGAAGTGGAGGCCAGGTGGCCATGACTATGTGGAGAGAATGGGAAGGGAAGTGGGGAGAGGCTAGGGGACAGAGAGAAGCTAGAGGCAAGAAAGGAAGAGAGTAAGAGAGAGAGGAAGAGGCAAGCAGCCCCTTTTATAGGGCATGCCTACCTAGCTGTTGCCAGGTAACTGTGGAGGTGGAATTTAGACAGAATACTAACATTCCCCCGTTTTGGTTTAATTAAAAAAGAAAAATTAGAAAGAGGTGACAGCGAAGCAGGAATAGGGTTGTCATGATATCTGGCTACTTCCTGCTGGCATTGGGGGTGACATGTCTTTAGGAGGAACCTAGAAGAATGGATATGGAGGATGTTTGTCCTGTCTTAGGAGAGTTGGCTGTTTCCTGCTGTCCAGGGTCTATGGAGCAAGCCATCTGAGGATAGGTCAGAAGGAACAGATCCAGTAGAAGCAGCTGTGTGTGTGACAGGAGATGGAGCATCTGGAGGTTGCTTCTCTGGAGCTGTTTTGGATGTGCCTGGACTGGATGGCGTCTATTTGGTCCATGAGAGGTAGATCTGAGTGGGTTTCCTGTAGCTCATAAGTTTACAAAAGAGATAACAGCATGAGTTAACAACACAAGCAGTTTTTAAGATTAGCCTTTGTTGGATATTATAGTTAGGGAAGTTTATAGGAACTCAGATAATATTAGGACAGTGACATAGCAAGAAAAGAAAATATGAAGCATTTAATTGATGGCAACTGAGTTTAGGTAATGAGGTAACAGATAATATCTGTGAAAGCTTAGCTGTCAATGTAGTCAGAAGTCTGAGAAAGAGTAAGCAATAATCTACCAGTTATATATTATTTTAAAAAATGACAGAGTCCACTAGCCAATAGTTCCCATGGTCTCTATAGTCCCTTGGGCAAAGTCAGTTTGACTTCCAAGCACAGAAGACACAGGGCTTTTTCTCTGTGGAATGGATACATGTGACATGAGAAATGACTTACCTTGGTTTAGCCAAGTCATTTGACTCAGAGCATCCAGTTTAGCCCACTGCATTTGTTAGTGACTATATCATCACATACAATCCAGGCCGTATCTTCTAGGTGTCTGGTTTAGTCTAAGTCTTCTGAAACCATCTTGGGTCAACTGTTAGAGGCTTTGGCAATTCTGTCAGTCATAAACTTAAATATACTATTAGCAGACTTCTGACAAGATTGAGAGCCATAAAGATTGGTTGTAACTGAATAGAATTTAATAGCAGTAGTAAAAATCTATTAAGACAGAGCCTTTCCTATCCTGTCTTAAGTAACTTTGATGGATTGTTTAGGCAGAGAAAAGCACATTTTTGTATTAGCAAAGAAACATTTGGCTAGGGCCAGAATAAGAAAGCTGGCAACAGTGACAAAACGACAACCAACAAATTGGGAAAAGATCTTTACCAATCCTACATCTGATAGAGGGCTAATATCCAATATATACAAAGAACTCAAGAAATTAGACTCCAGACAACCAAATTACCCTATTAAAAAATGGGGTATAGAGCTTAACAAAGAATTTTCAACGGAAGAAACTCGAATGGCCGAGAAGCACCTAAAGAAATGTTCAGCATCCTTAGTCGTCAGGGAAATGCAAATCAAAACAACCCTGAGATTCCATGTCACACCAGTCAGAATGGCTAAGATTAAAAACTCAGGTGATAGTAGATGCTGGCGAGGGTGTGGAGAAAGAGGAACACTCCTCCATTGTTGGTGGGACTGCAAGATGGTGCAACCACTTTGGAAATCAGTGTGGCGGTTCCTCAGAAAATTGGACATAGCATTACCTGAGGATCCAGCTATAGCACTCCTAGGCATATACCCAGAAGATGCTCGAACATATAACAAGGACATATGCTCAACTATGTTCACAGTAGCCTTATTTATAATAACCAGGAGCTGGAAAGAACCCAGATGTCCTTGAACTGAGGAATGGATTCAAAAAATGTGGTATATTTACACAATGGAGTATTACTCAACTATTAAAAACAATGAATTCGAGAGGTTCCTAGGTAAATGGATGGAACTAGAAATTATCATCCTGAGTGAGGTAAGCCAATCACAAAAGAACACACATGGTATTCACTCACTGATTATTGGATATTAGCCCAGAACCTTGAAATGCCCAAGATGCAACTCACAGGCCACATGAAGCTCATAAAGAAGGAAGACCAAGTGGGGGGTGATTCTGTCCTTCTTAGAAGGAGCAACAAAATACTCAAGGGAACAAATATGGAGACAAAGTGAGGGACAGAAACTGAAGGAGGGGCTGTCTGAAGACCACTCCACCTGAGTATCTATCCCATGTGCAGTCACCAAAGGTAGATGCTGATGTGGAAGTCAGGAAGTGCATGCTGATAAGAGGCTGATATGGATGTCTCCTCAGAGGTCTTCAAGAGTCTGACATATTCAGAGGCAGATGCTCACAACTAGTCATTGAACTGATCATGGGGTTCTCAATGGAGGAGTTAGAGTGAAGACTGAAGGAGCTGAAAGGATTTGCGGGACCATGAGGAGAGGAACAATACCAACCAACCACAGCTCCCAGGGTCTAAACCACCAGCCTGGGAGCACTTAGGGAGGGATCCAGGGCTTTAGCTGAATATGTAAGAGTGGAGGGCCCTGCTGGGCATAGGTGGAAGAAGAGAACCTTGACCTCATGAAGGCTGGATGCCCGAGGGGGTGGGAATTTTGAGGGTGGGGAGGTGGGAGTGGGGGTGTAGATAGAGGTTACATCCATAGAGAAGAAGGAGGAGGGGTGAGGGGATTGGGGGTTCCTGGATGGGTGGGGGATGGGGTAAGGAGACAACATATGAAATGTAAATAAAACATCCAATAAAAAAATTAAAAAAAAAACAAAAACAAAAAAAGAGAAATCTTTCTTGGGACCATGTGGACAGTTACCAGTGGGGAATGGGGGACAGGTAGAACACACAGAGGTATTAGAGTGAATGTAGATGAATGGTTGGATATAGGGAACCTCTTTCCATTTACCAGACTGCTGGCAGTATGTCTGAAGACACTTTAAAATGATTGGGTCTAGCGTTCCATTAGGTGGCCACTTTAGTCCATTATCTAAAGGGTACTGAATCCAGACCTTATTGCAGAGGTGTATCAATTTGGAAGGCCTCAAATCAGGTGTTAATTTTAGAGATTTGAGGTTTTTGAGGAGACAACCCAGTGGGGTGTCTGTGGGTGCAGTCAAAGACAATGTGGTGCCCATTGGGTGATGGGGGGCTGTTACCGAGCTATTCATATTGATGTCCCGAAAGAAAAGTTGGCAATGAAATCAGGCAAACAGCCTAGATATCAGGTCGTCACGAGAATATCTAGGGGCCTCGGCTGTGGCGAACTCCTGGAGCTCTCCAGAAAGCATTTCAATCTGGTGCCAGGATTTTCAGCTGCTGCAAGAGCTTGGGGGTGCTGTGAACTGCTTTCGAGGAGGGAAATCACCCAATGGCCAATGTCCTAAGTTGTTGGTCAACTAGAGGCCAATCATATGGACTGGGGCAATGAAGAGCCAACCCCTTAGCCCAGGGAAGGCTGGCCAGGCCCTAACTGGGTGTCCAGGGTCCCTCCTGCCAATTGGAAGCTCCTTACCAATTAATACACTGGTGTGTGTTTGCGGGCTTATGCAGTCTGGTATCAGGAAAGGAGGAACCGTGAGGTCTGTGTGGACCTGTCTTGCTGCCCAGCCCATGTGGCAGAGCACCACGTGGGGGCCGCAGTGGCACAGCTCATGTGGTGGAAGTTTTGTGAGCCTCGCAGCAGTGGATGGAGTTGGTCTGCAGCAGCGGTGGAAATTCACACGGTCAGTGTCAGCAAGTAGCAGTGAATGGAGTCCACATGGTATAGCAGTGGTGGTGGCGGCAGTGGGGTTGCAGCAGGCCATGTGGTGTCAGTCCTGCACAGTCCATGGCTGCCGGCGGCTGCAGGGGTCTTGAGGTTCCTGAAGTCTTCATTCCCGGCCAACACAGCAATGTTAGACTTCGGCGAGCAGCTTAGAACAGACAATACCAGACCAAATGGTTCCAGGGGGGGCGGTTATTCAGGGAAAAGGGCAAAGGTGGGGGGAGAGAAATAGAGGAAGATGGTGGAGAAAGAGGGAGAGAGGAGAGAGAGAAGTGGAGGCTGGCCATGACCACGTGGAGAGAGAGGGAAGGGAAGCCAGGAGAGACTAGGGGACAGAGAGAAGCTAGAGGCAAAGAGCAGGAGAGAGAGGAGGAGGCAAGCATCCCCTTTTATAGTGGGCAAGCCTACCTGGCTATTGTCAGGTAACTGTGGGGAGGAGCATACCTGGCTGTTGCCAGATAACTGTGGAGGTGGAGTTTAGACAGAGTACTAACAGTCTCCTGGCTTCTTATGGTTTCCTGTGCTTTCTTTGTTAATTGTTTTGAGAGAGGACCCTGATATATAACCCAGATCTTAAAGTTTCTGTCCTCTAGCCCTGTTTTCTGATGATGGGATTGTAGGCATGCAAAAGAATGCCTGCTTGATTAGTTCTGTCCAATCTAATCTATCTATCTATCTATCTATCTATCTATCTATCTATCTATCTATC
>NW_021604749.1:1875690-1887342 GCF_004785775.1 Grammomys surdaster | reverse complement strand
ATCTATCTATCTATCTATCTATCTATCTATCTATCTATCTATCTATCTCGTGTGTATATTGTTGTTCCCCCTACCCCCACCCTGTGTGTGTGTGAACACACCCATTCACATGTAGAGGCCAGAGGTATCTTCCTCTGTTGCTGTCCACTCTATTTTTTAAAAATACAGGTTCTCATACTGAATATGAATAATTCACTCTTGGGTAGGCTGGCTGGATATTGAGCTCCCAGGATCTAGGAGGTCCTTCAATGCTGAGGTTTACAGCTGTGTCTCACCGTGTCAGGCCTTTTCCATGTGTGCTGGTGACTGAGTGCAATTACTCATGCTTTGGTAACAAGTGCTTTCCCATGGAGCCATTTCCTCAGCCCAGCTTTTCTATTACAGTAGGCTTTATTATTAAGTCCTAATGGGAATTTTATATTTTGGGGACAAAATATGCCATAGAGTTGGGCTTGAGGTTTTATTCAGTGTTTTCTGAGACAAGGTTTCAATGTAACCCAGGCTAGCCTTGAACTTACTACATAGCTGAAGATGCCCTCCTGTTTCCACCTCCCAGTCCTGGGCTTAGAGGCATGTACTACCACACTTGGCTTTTGTTGCTTTGTTTCTGAATGAGAGAACGGGTTAATGATTGACTGCTGGGCTCTCTGAGGAATGTCAGCCATAAGCCTGGCAAAGAACGGGACTTCTGGCAACTGTTACTCTGCTAAATGGACATGTCCAGGTACTGTCATGTGTCCCTTAATGATGGGTCTGTGTTCTGAGAAATGTGCTGCAGACATTCTGTCACCATGTAAGCACATTTCCATAACCTTAGTGGGATAGTTCACTGCACACTTAGACTATATGGTCTAGCCTTTTCCTTCTAGTGCTGAGAAGCAGGACACAGCATGAAATCAAACCAAATACCAGACAAAATGATGTATATTGAGAGATGCAGTGAACTTCATATACATGCAGGTAGCTGTTGGTTTAATTCAGCACTTTTTACAGGAACCCTGAGTAAGGGTGCAGCAAATCATGAAAACTGAAACACAGTAGCCACATAAACAACAAGAGATTTCTTACCATTATCAGGTGCTGTACAGTACATGTAATGTGTTCTCTGCTCCATTTTTGTTCAGTAAAAAAATTTTGTGTGTGTGGGTATGTTGTCTGCATAGATATCTGTGCAGTATGTATGTGCAGTGCCCTCAGAGGCCAGAAGAAGGTACCGCATCCCCTGGGACTAGAATTACAGATAGTTGGAATCCACCAGGCAGGTGCTAAGGATTTAATCGGGGTCTTCTGTAAGAGCAGTCAGTGCTTTTAACTACTACTGAGATACCTCTCCAGATCCATTCCATACACCTTTCTTTGTGTGTGTGTGTGTGTGTGTGTGTGTGTACATGTAGACAGAGGCCAGAGGTTACACTTAAGTGTCATTCCTTAGGAACTACTATCCACCTTCTGTTTGGAGACAGAGTCTTCCACTGGGACATGGGGCTCATAATTTAGTTAGTTTTTTTTAACCTGAGTTCTGGGGATCAAACCCATGTTCTTCTGCTTGCAGGGCAAGCACTTTCCTGACCGAGCCATCCCCTACCCCTTGTACTCCACTTTTCTATGATTAGCAGGGCCATGATGTGTTTACATAGCACCACCACAACCATGGGTGTGGAGCTTACAGAATGACGTCATGGTGGCTCCCATGTCACCAGATGCCAGGGGTCTCTCAGCTCCAGTACGCTTTGACAGTTCTACCAAAACGTGTGCAACCAGATCTGTCTTGTTTGTAATCTAGTAAAATCATTTTACTTTGTAGCCCAGTACCTCTGAAATTGGCTGTCTTCAGCACCATGAGGTGAGATTGTTTAAAAGATTGGTAATGGGGCTGAGGAGGTGACTCAGTCAATAAGACACTTGATAAGGAAGCACAGGGAGCTTCGTTTGATCCCAGGGACCCATAGAAAAGATAGAAGCCAGGTGTGGTGGTGCACACTCCTTGTGATGGGCAGATGGAATCAGGAGGATACTGGGTTTCCTAGCTAGCCTGATTGATAAGCTCCAGGCAAGTGAGACCCTATTTCTAAAAACAATGTGGATAACATCTGGAAAAATGACATTTGAGGTTGACCTCTGCCTTCTACATATATGCATATAAGCAAACATGTTCTCATACATGTACTCATGTGCACACAAGAACTCATACACATGTACAGAAACATATATGTGTACATGTACATACTTGTTTTTTTAAGTTTAATTTAATTTGTTTTACTTATTAACTTTACACCCTGCTCACTGCCCTGTCCTGATCACCACCTCCCACAATCCTTTCCCATCTTCCCTCCCCTTCTACTCTGAGTGGGTGGGGCACCCCCTGGGTATCCTTCCCACCCTGACGTTTCAAGTCTTTGTGAGAGTAGGTGCTTCCTTTCCCATTGAGGCCAGACAAGGTAGCCCAGCTAGAAGAACGTATCCCACGTATAAGCAACAACTTTTGGGATAGCCCTTATTCCAGTTGTTCAGGACTCACATGAAGGTCAAGCCACACATCTGCTATATATGAGTAGGGAGGCCTAGGTCCAGCCATGTATGTTCTTTAGTTGGTGGTTCAGACTCTGATATCCCCAAAGATCCAGATTAGTTGACTCTGTTCGACTTCCTGTGGAGTTTCTATCTCCCTTGGGTTGTCAGATTCTTCCTTCTATTCTTCCATGAGCCCCCAAGCTCCATCCACTGTTTGGCTGTGGGTGTCTGCATCTGCCTGAGTCAGCTGCTGGGTGGAGCCTCTCAGAGGACAACATGCTCCTGTCATGCATATTCTTTTGAGACTGGGTTATCTTACTCAGGATGATATTCACAAGTTGCATCCATTTACCTACAAAATTTATGATGTCTTGGTTTTTAATAGCTGAATAAAATTCCATTGTGCAGACGTACCACATTTTCTTCATCCATTCTTTAGTTGGGGGACATTTAGGTTGTTTCCAGTTTCTAGCTATTATGAATAAAGCTGCTATGAACATAGTTGAGCAGGTGTCTTTGTGAGATGGTGGAGCATCTTTTGGGTATATGCCCAGGAGTGGTATAGCTGTGAGTCTTGAGGTAGATCCATCCCCAGTTTTCTGAGAAAATGCCAAATTGATTTCCAAAGTGGTTCTACTGTACATACTTGTATACACACAGGGACACACGTACACAATTGATAATGAATCCCTTGCATTACTGGCTTAGAAACTCTAGGGATTGTTCCCCTTGGTATGTCAAGGACCCCAAAACTATAATATAATCATATTCTTAGCCCATTATAGTTCAGTGCTGAATTTCCCATCTTCTCCCAGAATGCCAATTACGATTTTTCATTGCTGGCTGCGCAGTGAGGACACACTGTTTCACGTTGATGAGCCAGTCTGGTTCTCTGGCTGCCAACCCTGGCTCCAATCCTCTTGATAACACTGTGCCCAGTCTCTGATGATGTGCCCTTCATCTTGCTCACTAAGGCTGCTGCTAACAGCTTTCTTCAGCATCTCCACAACTCAGTTTTATTACAGAGTTCTGCTCTCTTCTGGAGAAATAGATTTGATGCTGGGGGTTTTAATCACTGGCCCTGCCTGGCCAAATGGCTCATCTAGTGTTTTTATGGGGCTCTGGTGATTCCACCATACTGTAAAATAGTAAGCTAAGCAGGAAGTCACATTGAACAGGTCTTTTTCACCTGCCAAGCATGTTCCAGGAATTTACATTTTATATCAGTGAATAGATAGACTGCACCCACTTTTCAGGTCAGGAAACTGAGATAAAAAAAGGCTAGGGAATGATTGGGAGTCCCAATTAATAAGACACTGAATATCTATCCTGCAAGACTATAGAGTCCTAGCTTAGAACCAAGGAAAACTTGCAATTGGGATATTTGGGTGCTGGGCTTTGGAGGACTGGAGAGCAGAGGGTGCTGGGTTATAGGAACTAAGTAGGGTAAGTCAGGAGTTTGGGCTGACCAGCAGCCATCACATGCCACGTGCAGAAGAAAGAAACAGTGTAGAAAGGCAAGAGCTAGGATGCTAGCAAAAGGCTCAAAGCATCCAATTCAACGGGGCTGGACAAGATGCAGAGGAGGGTCTGGTATGGAGAATGGACTCACAGCCAGGACAGGCTGAGTGATGGGCTGGGAGGAGACAGCTGTCTTGTCCAGCCATGATGGGAATACACAAAAAGCTCCTGTGACTTTGTTTATGGGGCAGCAGGTGCAGCCCAGGGCGCTCAGGCAGCAGGTCTGCAGGCTGATACAGGTTGAGATTTGTTGCCAGATTTGCTATTTACTTCAGTCATTCAATGAACGACATGGAGTTCCTTTCCAGTGCTGGAGTCACCAGGATGCTGGAAAAAAAAGCATAGAAAAGGCTCCTGCTATTTCTGAGTACACATTAACACTATATTAATAATCGTTATAATCATAGCACCCAACAGCCATCGAGTGCTTAAGTGCAAGGCAGTGTTTTAATTACTTTATGTATATTAATACGTTCAATCTTAACAACTACCACATGAAGGCAACTGCTATTACTATTTCTATTTTACAATCTAAGAAGATTTTGCAGAGGGGAGTCAACCCCCCACAGCCGCATACCTAAGGTGTAGTGGCTGCCATAGCTTCTGCAGGGAACAGGCTGGTGACTCTTGGCTTCTGATCCCTGGGCACTGTCACCTCTCACATGGCCACTCAGCCTGCCTTTAATGGCTCCCAGTTTCATCGACCGGTGTTTTGTGCTTTTAATTGTTCTTACAGGCATTTCTTAAACAGTCTGCTTTGAAATGTGGAACTCTTAATTGGTCTCACAGGCAAGAAGGCAGCACAGGCATTGTATTCAATAGTCATCTGTATGCAGGTCACCCAAACAACCACACTGTCATTTCTGAGTAGATGTGTAGAATCCAGGGGAGACCCTTTGCTGGCTGCCTGGCTGATCCCCTCCCACTAGGCATTTATTTGGCATTTGTCAAATAAGACATGTTTTTACATCTGTGTTCCAAGTTGCCCAACACTGTGTGGGGTAGCAAAAATATAAGCAGAGGGATTTGGCCTGCAGTCTAGCTGTGGAGGCAGTCAGTGTAGGTACAGAGATAGCCTAGCCAGGTACCAGTGAGGGCTAACCTAATAGCTGAGGTCACCCGGTGCTTCCTGGTTCCATGGGAAGGAGATGGATAAACTGTGCTTGGGAAGATCTGGATAGATGGAGGTGAAGTGGAAGGTCATTCCAGGCAAGTTCTGCTAAGGCAAAAGGGACGTAGGCAGGACAGCGTGGCCACTTGAGCCACTCAGCTTTCCTGTCGTATGACAAAATGTCCATGATAACTGCAATGAGGGAGGAGCTCCTCTGGTTCCTGCTCTCAGAGGCTGTCAGGTCATAGGACACTTGGATGCTGTTGTCTCTGGGCAACAGTGAAGAAGAAAGTCACATGAAGTGCACATGCTGGTAGATCAAAGCTGCTTGCAATCACAAAGCAGGGAGGGAGGAGTGGGAGAGGATGAACCAGGAAGAAAGTGGGAGGAGTGGGGAGAGAGGGAGAGAGGGAGAGAGAGAGAGAGAGAGAGAGGGGGGGGGGGAGGGAGAAGAGAGAGAGCAGAGGTAGAGAGATGAGGAAGGACAGAAGAGAAGGGATGGGGATGGGGATGGGAATGAGAGCAGAAAGAGGAGAGAAAAAGAAGAAAAAAGAGAGGAAGGGAGAAGAGAGACACAAACAGAAAGAGGGGGAAGAGAGGAGAGAGGACAGACAAGAGGAGGGAGATGGGAGAAAAGAGAGACGATTGGTAGCTACTCAAAATGTTTATTAGTACTGAGGATATTTTTTTTAAAATAAAAGACTTGTTTTCTGCTATCGATATTTAGAGCACAAAATAATGGAATTCTTTTTGACATTTTCCATACATGTGTATTATTGTACTTTGTTCATATTTGACTCCATCCCCCTCCCTAACCCACTCCTCTTTCTAGAACAGTCTGCCTGCTGCTTGCATGTCAGATATATATTCTGCATATGGGAGAAAGCATAGCCTTCCAGTCTTTGCTGTTTTCTGCCTTCTTTGGGGACATCCAGAGGCATCTCCACACAGACCCCACATCTAACAAGACAGATGTGCTTTGGCTGGGGTGGCCCAGGCAACAGCGTTTTTCTTGCAGCTTCCAATATGGCTCTCACTTGTGGTTCAGGTTGGAAAGTACTACTTTGGAGTGGGTCAAGAATTATTTTAAACCCTGACTTTAGATTTACCAGTTATAGCTTGGCATGTCTGCTCATCCTGTCAAAGCCTGATGTCCTTGCCTATAAAAAGAGTCTAATCACATGTACTACTCCAAATTATGTAAAATAGAATGATATAGCCATCTAACAAGCACTCCGTGAGCACCAGTACATTTCTTGAGAAAGTCAGACTTTTGTTTTATTTATAAGTAGTAGATTCACTAATGAAAGTCAGCCTTGTGTAGAAATGGGTGTGTGGGCTTGCTGGAGTCCTTCTCATGAAACTCCTGTCTTTTTGTCTGTGCTATATAGCCTTCAGTGTGCTTTTAACCAGGGTTGACATCATGGTACACACTCCACAGCGTCAGTGTTTATGAAGAGAAGGGGAAGCCCACAACCGCAGATCTGTTAAGGTTTCCAAATACCAAATGTTGCACACAGCTAACGTTGGTTGAGAGCCGTAGAGAATGCTCTGTACTCTGAGGAGCAGACTGGTCCCTTATGGACCTTCTTTTCTGCTCCAGGGCCCTGTGTCCAGGGAACAGCCTCAGGGTGTGAGTGTACTGATCAGAGCTGACTTTTCACCTGGGAGCTTCTGCTGCTCTTGGTATCTGAGGGTAGGAGGGTGCCACCTCCCAACTGAGCCAGAATTCCTACAAATGTTTCGAGATTAATGACCAGAGAAGAGACATCCTCTACCAAGGCAATGCATTCAAGCTGTAGCATCTGTTGACAATATCTGCAAAATTTGAAAACACAAATTGCTTGATTTTCCTTCAGTTTCTACTCATTGTTAGGTCTGGGCTTCCACCTTACCTGGTGTATCACAACACACAGACCAGTGCTCTGTTTAGTTTATGTTAATTACCTGAGTCCCAGTGGCTGCCATTGGGAGGTGATGGAGCCTGTGAGAAATCAGGCCCCAAAGGGCAGAAGTTAGGCCATTGAAGAATAAGGCCATTCTTGGAAGACTCCGTGAGTTTCTGTGGGAGATAGTTATTATAAAAGGATCACCCCTTCCATCCTCTTGGCCTTGGGAGGTACCATTAATTGCATGTATCAATGTATCTACTATTTCTGACTGCTTGGAGGGGATATAGCTGAGAGTTGATCTTGCTGAACCTGTGTCTTGTCCTTTGGACTCTAAGCCTCCAACTTCTTCTTTTTCTTCACAGGTAGCTTGCCTCAGATAATTTGGTCTCCTCCTCCTCTTCCTCCCCTCCTCTTCCTCCTCTTCCTCCTCCTCCTCCTCTTCCTCTATCACCACTACCTCCTCCTCCTTCTGTTGCTGCTGCTGGCCTGGGACCCACACTTGCAGAGCTATGGCTACATAGCTTTATTATTCTTATGTATTAGGGTTAAAAGGAAGAGCTGTACAAACACCACTAACAACACAGCTAGAGCTTTGTGTCTTTATAATATTGTGTAGCTGGGCATATGGTACATGTCAGCAATCTTAGCTCTGGGGAGATTGATGGAGGTGGGTTGCCAGGAACTCAAGGCCACTCTGGGATATATAGTGAATTCCAGGTCAGTCATGGGTGTACTGTTTCAAACTACCAATTTGGAGAAAAGAAGCATAAATGAATTAATGATTGACAGGATGGCACATAAGCTCCTTTGTAAGGAAGGCGGGCAGTCTCTTTCTTATACTTAGGAGAGATGGTAGAAGGGTTCAGAGCTTCTGGAGTCAGATCTGCTCAGTGTCCCCCTTCAGCACTACTCCTGCAAATTCTAAAACTCATGAATGTCATGTAACGTCTCTGACTCAGTTTCCTGATCTGTAAATGGGATGAATTTATGGTCTGCATACTGGCTTGTTGAAGAATCAAAAAGACAGCATTTATGGTCCCTGTTAGAAAAGTTTGGTCTGAATGTCCATGTTATAGTACAGCTGTTACGTGATATTTATTACTATTAGTGGGATTTTTTGTGTGTGTTTTCTGTGTTGGTCAGCTTTCAATTGCCATAACAAAATACCCACGAAAAACATTGTAAAAGAGGAAAGGTTTATTTTGGCTCAGGGCTTCTGAGATTTCAGTCCATGGTCTCTTGACTCTGCTCCCTTCACAGAGACTGTAGTGAGGTGAGCATCATGGGAGAGTAGTGTGTAATAGAACAGAGATGCTTGCCTCACTGTGCCAGGAAGCCAAGTGAAAGTTAAGGAAGAGGCTGGGGATAAGCTATATTATCCAGGGACTAATTATCTTTAAAAAAAACCCTCAGGTTCTTTCTCCTTAGATATTACTACTCCCTAATAACCCATCAGTTATGAACCTATTATTGGATTGATCCACCAAAGGTGTCAAAATTAATCACTTCTCAAAGGTCCTACCTCTGAGCATGGCTGCACTCGGGACAAAGTCCTCAGTACATGAGCTGTAGGGGGACATTTCAGATCCAAACTATGACATCACTCTTATCTATATCTCCTGGCAATGCTATGAAGATGATATTATTAGCCTTGATATATGAGAAGAAGCTGAGACACAGAACAATTAAGGAGTTTTCATGAGAATGCATGCATATAGGAGAGCTCTGGGCTGATGCTTTCCTCTGTATTCTGGCCATGGTGAGCCTCTTGGCATTAAACAGGCATTGTGAAGGAGGCTGATAGCCTGGCCGCAGCATGGAGTAGGGCTCTTTCTATCCTGCTCATCCAGAAGCTTCTCATCTGCTCAGTTTCTTTTTCTTCTGAGACGTACACACTTTACTTCCTCCTCCTTTCCTGCTGTCCTTCCTGTCTCACTGATAAGCCAGACTGACATAGAAATTTCAAAGTCCCCTCAGTGAGGCAGGCCACGCTGTCCATCTCGCTTAGAGACTGATAGATATCGTGGCCTTATTCACTCGACAGCAACACACCTCCCAGGAGAGTCCTGGTACGAAGGACCAGAAGCACCTAATTTCTTAGTCACTTAAAAAAAAAGCCAGTCCAGAGGACCTACTTTTTTTTTCTGAGTTAGGGGCTGAGCAAAAGTGAATATATCTATTCATCAGTGGCAGTTCTAGGTTGGGGAAATAACATAGTCAATAAAATGCTAGCTGCAGGGGACAAGGACCCAAGCTTAACTATGATACCCATGTAATAAAACCCCAGCACTTTGGGCTTGCTGGCTATCAGAGTAGCTGGACTGGTAAGCTTCAGGTTCAGTGAGTGAACCGGGCTCAAATAATATGATAGAGAATGGTAAAGGAAGACTTGTGTTGTCAACTTCCAGTCTCCAGATGTATGCTTTCCCCCTGATCCCCCAAGCCAGTGCCTGCCCCTCTTCCACAAAATGGCAATTTTAACTAGAATGCTTGTGTAAGTAAGCTGAGGGTTATGGTTTTGGATGGTTTGGATAAATGTCTATGAGAAGGTCACTTCTGTGAGAAAATCAACTCAGAATCATTCAAGTGAAAGTATTGAAGCAGATCGCTTGGGCTCCAGTCTGGTCTTGGATGCTGCACATCTGTGTGGCCTCTGGTGAGTCACTGAAAGATCTGTCACCTCAAGAATTCCCTGAGAGGTGTAAAGCCCTGTGTGAGGCAGGCATGCTATGCTCTTCCTTGCTGGGGGTCCTTTCTCACATGGCTAACTATTATGATTGGATATGCAGTGTCCCCCAAAAGCTTCTGAGTTGGAGGCTTGGTCCTCAGTGTAGCAGCTTTTAGGTGTAGGATGTCTGGGAGAAGATTGACATGTGAATACTCTGATCTCATCCACAGATGCGTCCATTGGTAGGTTTATAATGATGGGCTGTGGAGACATGGCAGAAATACTGGAGGTACACATGTGAGTATGCACAAAAGTGTCACAGCACTCATGTGACCATCAGGGGACAACATTCAGTAGTAACCTTTGGCCTTCCAAGTTTTTAAGGTAGATCTTTCTCTTATTTCTGCTGCTTTGCCTAATACTCCAGGATAGCTGGCCCATACACTTCCAGATGATTCTCCTGTATTCATGAACTCAACGTAGAAGCACTGGAATTGCAGGTGTGTAATATGCCACATTCATCTTTGTGCACAGCCAGGGATAAAACTCAGCTTGCCAGGCTTGCTTGACAAGCGCTCTTATCCACAACACCATCTTCCCGGCCCTTCACCAATTCTTTAGTCATTGCTTGCAGTCCACAGCACACACATATGTCAGAAACACAGGTGCATAATCTATGACACACACAATTCACAATGCACATTTTCATCACACGACTCTCTCTACACAAATCCCTCCCACATAACTGAGAACATTTGCACATATACAATGCACAGCACAATCTGTGACATACACACAACTCATAATACCATACACAACCCATAATCCATGCACAACATCCCATAACCTATAATTCACCCATATAACCCAAGATAAGCATCCACATCTCACACATATGCAGTCTTTAGTACATATAACCCAAGTGATTCTATACAGCTCACAATATACAAGAAATCCAGAGTTCTTCCCTCAGAAATTCAAACAGTCTTGAGCACATAATTCACAGTCCACACTCAAAATACACACACAATCCCCCAGAGACACCACATTCCCCCTCATGGCACACATACCCACATATCACACACATATACATGCACACATCCCATCTGTCTCTTGCACATACATATACACATTGGATTTTTTTTTTTAAATTGGATGATTTATTTACATTTCCTATGTTGTCCCCTTACCCCATCCCCCACCACCCCCTCGGAACCCCCAATCCCCTCGCCCCTCCTCCTTCTTCTCTGTGGATGTAACCTCTATCTACACCCCCCCACTCCCACCTCCCCACCCTCAAAATTCCCACCCCCTGGGGCATCCAGCCTTCATGAGGTCAAGGTTCTCTTCTTCCACCTATGCCCAGCAGGGCCCTCCACTTTTACATATTCAGCTGAAGCCCTGGATCCTCCCCTAAGTGCTCCCAGGCTGGTGGTTTAGACCCTGGGAGCTGTGGTTGGTTGGTATTGTTGCTCTCCTCATGGTGCCACAAACCCTTTCAGCTCCTTCAGTCTTCACTCTAACTCCTCTATTGAGAACCCCATGATCAGTTCAATGGCTAGTTGTGAGCATCTGCCTCTGAATATGTCTGACTCTTGAAGGCCTCTGAGGAGATATCCATATCAGGCTCTTATCAGCATGCACTTCCTGTCTTCCACATCAGCATCTACCTTTGGTGATTGCACATGGGATAGATACTCAGGTGGGGTGGTCTTGAGACGGCCCCTCCTTCAGTTTCTGTCCCTCACTTTGTCTCCATATTTGCTCCCTTGAGTATTTTGTTGCTCCTTCTAAGAAGGACCGAATCACCCTCACTTGGTCTTCCTTCTTTATGGGCTTCATGTGGCCTGTGAGTTGCATCTTGGGCATTTCAAGGTTCTAGGCTAATATCCAATAATCAGTGAGTGAATACCATGTGTCTTCTTTTGTGATTGGCTTACCTCACTCAG
>NW_021604749.1:1855716-1875680 GCF_004785775.1 Grammomys surdaster | reverse complement strand
ACTGATTTCCAAAGTGGTTGCACCATCTTGCAGTCCCACCAACAATGGAGGAGTGTTCCTCTTTCTCCACACCCTCGCCAGCATCTACTATCACCTGAGTTTTTAATCTTAGCCATTCTGACTGGTGTGAGATGGAATCTCAGGGTTGTTTTGATTTGCATTTCCCTGACGACTAAGGATGCTGAACATTTCTTTAGATGCTTCTCGGCCATTCGAGTTTCTTCCGTTGAAAATTCTTTGTTAAGCTCTATACCCCATTTTTTAATAGGGTAATTTGGTTGTCTGGAGTCTAATTTCTTGAGTTCTTTCTATATATTGGATATTAGCCCTCTATCAGATGAAGGATTGGTAAAGATCTTTTCCCAATTTGTTGGTTGTCGTTTTGTCCTATTGACAGTGTCCTTTGCCTTACAGAAACTTTGCAATTTTATGAAGTCCCATTTGTCAATTCTCGATCTTAGAGCATATGCCATTGGAGTTCTGTTCAGGAACTTTTCCCCTGTGCCCAAGTATTCGAGGCTTTTCCCCACCTTCTCTTCTATTAGTTTCAGTGTATCTGGTTTTATGTGGAGGTCCTTTATCCACTTAGACTTGAGCTTTGTACAAGGGGATAAGAATGGATCAATTTTCATTCTTCTACATGTTGTCTTCCAGTTGAACCAGCACCATTTGTTGAAAATGCTGTCCTTTTTCCACTGGACAGTTTTAGCTCCTTTGTCAAAGATCAAGTGACCATAGGAGTGTGGGTTCATTTCTGGGTCTTCAATTCTATTCCATTGATCTTCCTGCCTGTCTCTGTACCAATACCAGGTAGTTTTTATCACTATTGCTCTGTAGTACAGCTTGAGGTCAGGGATGGTAATTCCTCCAGAAGTTCTTTTATTGTTGAGAATAGTTTTCGCTATCCTGGGTTTTTTGTTATTCCATATGAATTTGAGAATTTCCTTTTCTAACTCTGTGAAGAATTGAGTTGGGATTTTAATGGGGATTGCATTGAATCTGTAGATTGCTTTTGGCAAGATGGCCATTTTTATTATATTAATCCTGCCAATCCATGAGCATGGGAGATCTTTCCATCTTCTGAGATCTTCTTCAATTTCTTTCTTCAGAGACTTGAAGTTCTTGTCATACAGGTCTTTCACTTGCTTGGTTAGATTCACACCAAGGTATTTTATATTATTTGCAACTATTGTGAAGGGTGTCATTTCCCTAATTTCTTTTTCAGTCTGTTTATCTTTCATGTAGAGGAAGGCTACTGATTTGTTTGAGTTGATTTTATAACCAGCCACTTTGCTGAAGTTGTTTATCAGGTTTAGGAGTTCTCTGGTGGAAGTTTGGGGGTCACTTAAGTATACTATCATATCATCTGCAAATAGCGATATTTTGACTTCATCCTTTCCTATTTGTATCCCTTTGACTTCTTTTTGTTGTCTAATTGCTCTGGCTAAGACTTCCAGTACTATATTGAATAGGTAGGGGGAGAGTGGGCAGCCTTGTCTAGTCCCTGATCTTAGTGGGATTGCTTCAAGTTTCTCTCCATTTAGCTTGATGTTGGCTACTGGTTTGCTGTAAATTGCTTTTACTATGTTTAGGTAGGGGCCTTGAATTCCTGATCTTTCCAAGACTTTTATCATGAAGGGATGTTGAATTTTGTCAAATGCTTTCTCAGCATCTAGTGAGATGATCATGTGGTTTTTTTCTTTAAGTTTGTTTATATAGTGGATTACATTGATGGATTTCCGAATATTGAACCATCCCTGCATTCCTGGGATAAAACCTACTTGATCATGATGGATGATTGTTTTGATGTGGTCTTGGATTCGGTTTGCTAGAATTTTATTGAGTATTTTTGCATCGATGTTCATAAGGGAGATTGGTCTGAAGTTCTCTTTCTTTGTCGGGTCCTTGTGGGGTTTGGGTATGAGTGTAATTGTAGCTTCATAGAACGAATTGGGTAGTGTTCCTTCTGTCTCTATTTTGTGGAATAGTTTGAAGAGAATTGGTATTAGGTCTTCCTTGAAGGTCTGATAGAATTCAGCACTAAAACCATCTGGTCCTGGGCTTTTTTTAGTGGGGAGGCTTTTGATGACTGCTGCTATTTCCTGAGGGGTTATGGGACTATTTAGATGGTTTATCTGCTCCTGGTTTAACTTCGGTACCTGGTATCTGTCTAGGAAATTGTCCATTTCATCCAGGTTTTCCAGTTTTGTTGAGTATAGGCCTTTGTAGTAGGATCTGATGATTTTTTGAATTTCTTCAGTTTCTGTTGTTATGTCTCCCTTTTCAGTTCTGATTTTATTAATTTGGATACTGTCTCTGTGCCCTCTGGTTAATCTGGCTAAGGGTTTATCTATCTTGTTGATTTTCTCAAAGAACCAACTCCTGGTTTTATTGGTATTTTGTATTGTTCTTTCTGTTTCTATTTGGTTGATTTCAGCCCTGAGTTTGATTATTTCCTGCCTTCTACTCCTCCTGGGTGTATTTGCTTCTTTTTGTTCTAGAGCTTTTAGTTGTGCAGTCAACTTGTTAGTGTGTGCTCTTTCCAGTTTCTTTTTGTAGGCACTTAGAGCTATGAGCTTTCCTCTTAGCACTGCCTTCATGGAGTCCCACAAGTTTTGGTATGATGTGTCCTCATTTTCATTGAATTCTAAAAAGTCTTTAATTTCTTTCTTTATTTCTTCCTTGAGCAAGTCATCATTGAGTAGAGAGTTGTTCAGTTTCCATGTGCACATGGGTTTTCCATTGTTTTTGTCATTATTAAAGACCAGTCTTAGTCCGTGGTGATCTGATAAGATGCAAGGGATTATTTCAATCTTTTTGTATCTGTAGAGGCTTGTTTTGTGACCAATTATATGGTCTATTTTGGAGAAGGTACCATGAGGTGCTGAGAAAAAGGTATATTCTTTTGTTTTAGGATGAAATGTTCTATAGATGTCTGTTAAGTCCATTTGGTTCATAACTTCTGTTAATTTCTAAGTGTCTCGGTTTAGTTTCTGTTTCCATGATCTGTCCATTGCTGACAGTGGGGTGTTGAAATCCCCCACTATTATTGTGTGAGGTGTAATGTGTGTTTTGAGCTTTAGTAAAGTTTCTTTTATGTATGTAGGTGCCCTTGCATTTGGAGCATAGATGTTCAGAATTGAGAGTTCACCTTGGTAGCTTTTTCCTTTGATGAGTATGAAGTGTCCTTCCTTATCTTTTTTGATTAATTTTGGATGAAAGTCGATTTTATTTGATATTAGAATGGCTACTCCAGCTTGTTTCTTGGGACCATTGGCTTGAAAAATTGTTTTCCACCCTTTTATTCTGAGGTAGTGTCTGTCTTTGTCACTGAGGTGCATTTCTTGTATGCAGCAAAATTCTGGATCTTGTTTGTGTATCCAGTCTGATAGTCTGCGTCTTTTTATTGGGGAATTGAGACCATTGATGTTAAGAGATATTAAGGAAAAATGATTGTGGCTTCCTGTTGTTTTTGTTATTAGAGGTAAAGTTATGTTTGTATCTTTTTTGGGGGTTGTTGGAAGATTACTTACTTGCTTTTCCTAGGTTGTAGTTTCCCTCCTTGTGTTGGCATTTTCCATCAATTATCCTTTGAAGTGCTGGGTTTGTGGGAAGATATTGTGCAAATTTGGTTTTGTCATGGAATATCTTGGTTTCACCATCTATAGTGATTGAGAGTTTTGCTGGGTATAGTAATCTGGGCTGGCAATTGTGTTCTCTTAGTGTCTGTATGATGTCAGTCCAGGCTCTTCTGGCTTTTATAGTCTCTGGTGAGAAGTCTGGTGTAATTCTTATAGGTCTGCCTTTATATGTTACTTGACCTTTTTCCCTTACTGCTTTTAGTATTTTTTCTTTGTTTTGTGCATCTGATGTTTTGATTATTATGTGACGGGAGGTATTTCTTTTCTGGTCTAGTCTATTTGGTGTTCTGTAGGCTTCTTGTATGTTTATGGGCATCTTGTTCTTTAGGTTAGGGAAGTTTTCCTCAATAATTTTGTTGAAGATATTTACTGGCCCTTTAAGTTGGGAATCTTCATTCTCATCTATACCTATTATCCTTAGGTTTGGTCTTCTCATTACACATTGGATTTTTAAACTTTAGTTTATCAAACACAGAAAGCCTCTTACTTTCTAACCTGAAGTGGCCAAACATCCTTTCCTTTTTCTGAATCAACAATAATCACAAATCAAAAATGATTTGCTTGTTTTAATTTTCATGTGTAAGCCTACATGTATGTAAGTGTACTTTGTGTGTAGATTAGCCATGGAGATCAGAGATGGGTGATGAGTCTCCTGGAATTAGGGTTACAGGTGAGTGTGAACTCTCACGTGGGTTCTGGGAATCTAACCCGGGTCTCCTGCAAGGGCAGCACATAGTGTTCTTGACCACCAGACCATCTCTCAAACCCTGAAATAATGCCTTTTTATAGAGCATGACAAACAGAGAGGAAGGGCTGAGCATTGTGAGGAGCCGTGCTGAGATCTCACTGGGTTTGTACTTTTAGTGGAGTGTGTGTGTGTGTGTGTGTGTGTCTCACTTCTCAGTTGTCACTAGGAAATTTCTTTAGTGGTCCATTCTTCCCTAAAGAAAAAAGCCTTGAAATGGTCCTCATGTCTTGTCACCTGCCCCATCTCCATTCTCTGACAGTCTCCTAGCAGAGGTCATGGAAATGTTTTGTATCTATTGCCTTTAGTTTATTAGAGCTTCTAGCCCCCGGTCTTCAGATAAGAAATGAATCTTCAAGCGCTTAGAACAGCAGGGTGCAACAGGCTTTGGATGCCAATTACCAAATCTCTGTAGGTCCTCACTTCCCATAACATCGTGGAAAACATTTGCTAAACTATACTGTGAGAAGAGGCAGCACAGCCAGGCCTAAAGTGTAGCCTCTAGGCTCTTGATCGTGCTTACAAGGACAGGAGTCTACTTTGATGTGTTCCAGGTGGCCACCACAGCCTTAAAGGGCAGCAGGGGAGGATGCTGGCTCTCTTTTGTCTGCCAGAGCCCATGAATTCCTCTTGGATGCCGGAGTGGTGATGTGGGTAACTGCCAGGACCTCTTGCCGAGCTAATGAATCCTGCTCACAGGTTTGTGGTGTCTGCTTAAGCTGCAGCTCCGAAGTGTGTGTAAAGTGGTCCCCAGATACTTAGCAGGGACAGGAAGAGAGCATCCATCCTTTGGAGTACAAGGGCCTGGTCTTTCTCTATGAAGAAAATGGTAGGGCAGGGGTTTGAGAAAGGATGGGAAGAAATTGTATAGGAATCAGATCTGTGTTTATCTTGAGACCCACCTGGACTGACCCTATAGGGAGAATTAAGCCAGGTATTGAAACCTAGGAGGATAAAGGACACTCAGTGTAGGGAAGAAAGCAAGCTCATCTGCTGGGAATTCAGGCTGGAACTAGGCCCATTCATGTTTTGTGGTTGAGTCTGTCTGTCTGTCTGTCTACCCACCTACCTATCTATTGACTTATCATATGTCTGTCTGTCTGTCTGTCTGTCTGTCTACCTATCCATTTATCATCCATCTATCATCTATCTTCTATCTATTCATTATATTGGCTCTATACTTTTAAAACCATAGACTAGTACATTCGTATTTACCATATAATATTAAGTATGTAATTATTAGAGTACATTAGCTATGGTCCTCAATTTATAAATTTTTTTATCCTTATTTTCTCTCAAATATTTTTACTTTGAAAAATTGTATTTTTAGTTGGGGGTCCATTGGAAAAATCTCAGTTGCGGTCCTGGTGTGTGATGCTGTAATTGTCATTCTCTTATGCCCGAGTGGATTTTTGTCAAGGAAAGGGTTCTTTGAAGAAGTACTGGGCACTGTGGCTGTCTTGAAAGATGCAGGATCTCTTATTGCAGTTTGTTATGTCATGTTTGGCTGTTAGGTTATGACCTTAGGAGGCCTGCTCTTTTCTAAGGGGAGCCAGAGGCAGGGTTGATCTGGTGGGGAAAGGAGAGATGGGAGAGGCTCGGGGGAGGGGAGGGAGAGGAAACTGCAGTTAAGATGTAATATATGAGAGAAGAATAAAAAATTAAAAAAATAAAAGTAGAAAAGATGAGGGGGGGCAGGATCTCTCAAGGGAACCTGTGATGTGATATCTGCTTTTCTGCTCCACTCTGCTGGGATGATGTGAGCCCAGGAGATGAAATGCTCCATACATAAGCTGAGGTAAGTATGTGAGATTTGGATGTATGGTTGGGTCCGCTATGAGTTACCATGAGTTACCATGTCCAGCATCACCCCATGCCAGGGGCATGATTCAGATACAAGTCAAACCATTCAGTTCCCCAAAGGTTTCGCTTGGTATAGTCATCATGCAAGAGAGTGCAAACTCTCACACTGATGATGCTCAGAGATGCTCTTCTTCCTAAGGCACCAAAGCACCAGCACTCTACCTCTTGTACAGAAAGCCTTCTCTACCCCTGCCCTCGCCTTTTTGACTGACTCCAATTGTGTGTGCGTGTTTGTATGTGTGTGTATGTATGTGTGTGTGCATGTGTGTATGTATGTATGCATGCATGTATGTGTGTGTATGTGTGTATGCATGTATGTGTATGTATGTGTGTGCATGTGTGTATGTATGCATGCATGTATGTATGTGTGTGTATGTGTGTATGTGTATGCATGCATATGCATTCATGTTTGTGTGTGTGTAATGTATGTATAGTGCACTTAGGGAGTTAGGGAGTACTACATAGGAGGAGGAATGGTGAGAAAAGTGAAGTGACCCAATCTATATTTGTTTTATTTTATATGCAAAAGTGTAAATGTATAATATGTGTGAATGTATGTGTATACGGACAAGTATGTGCATGTATCTGTGTGTGCACATGCATATGTGGAAACCTGAGAACAGATTTTGAGTGTCATCCTTAGGAATTCTGTCTACCTACTTTGAGACAGGGTCTCTCATTGAGCTGGAGCTCACTCATTTGACCAGTGAGCTCCAGGGATCCTCCTGTTTCCATCTCTCTATCATTGAGAATGTAGCCAAACATCACCATGCATGGCATTTTGACATGGGTTCTGGGAACCAAACTCAGAAGCTTGTATTTGCAAAGCAGGCACTTTATTAACTAAGCTATCCTGAGTCCCTAAGCTTCCCATTAAGTAGGATGCATGATATAGTCTGAGAGCTCAGTGTAAAGACTTAAGCATACATGAAGCCCTGGATTTTCACCTCAGTAAAACACACACACACACACACACACACACACACACACACACACTCTCCAGCTTTCCTGACTGTTGTCTCTTGTTTGAATATGTAGACTGATTTGGCCAGTGAGCTGAGGTGAGACACAGTATTGGCTCTAGTTCTGAGTTTAGGTTTTGTCAGTCTGCTCATGTTTCTTCTGTCTGTCGTCTTGGACCTCTGGTATCACTATGAGAAGCAGGCACCTGTGTTCTTGGCACATCACTAAGCATCTGTATCAGCTGAAAGATGAGAGAAGGAACTTGTTGGAATCACCAAATTCAGAAAGGGTGGTTTTTCTAAAGTCTGTGTGTTTTACATTAATGTAAGATTGTGAGGAGACCCAGACAGGAATGGGAGCTTCTTGGTGCCCACTGACCAACCCTACTAGCCTGATTGGTGAGTTCTAGGACAATGTGAGACCCTGTCTCAGAAGAGGTGGGTAGCATTCCTATACCACTTTACAAGAGTCATGTTCCTTCTGGTCAGAGAGACAAAGGGATGTTCAAATGTCACACAAGTTAACAGAATCATAGCTGAGACAGAACACTCTGACCGCCAGGACCAGAGTCCACCACATCCCATGACTTTGTGCGTTTGATATTCACACAGAACATAGTCCAAAGGCCAGAGAAACTCCCCCTGCTTGGCTGGTGAAGTCTCAGGACTTCTGCAAGACACCAGTGGTCAGCCATTATCTAGATGGATGGGGCCATTGACCATAACGTTTAGCAACCTCTCTATCAAATAAATGGCTGGAGAGCCTTTTGACACTTCCAGTATAAAAGAAAGGAGAAGCTATATTCTTCAGCATTACAAGGTTGTTTGAACAAGACCCATTAAAGGGATTGGTGTAAATTGAAGCTGAATCAGGGGTGATTTTCTGCCTCATACTCCTCCAGGGTTTTTCTGAGTATGGTGTGGTTTGAAGATAGTTTTTTGCCTCTCTCTTGCTTAAACTTAAACCTATTAGAAGATTGGAAATTAAATCTGGCGATACCTTTTAGAGACAAATCCTTTAGGAGACGATTAGCATTAGATAAGCTCATCTGGATAGAGCCCCCAGAACTGAATCCCAGTGGTCTTTTAGGATGAGGAACAGAGATACACACGAGCATTGTCCCCTTTCATGGTAATGGTCTGTGACATCTTTGAAGCTATAAGAAGGCCATCAGCAGACACATATCACCTCTCACTCTATTACAGATACAGGACTTTCGGATCTATCCCCTGCTGTTGCTGTGTCTCTAATTTAGGGCCTTTGCCCCAGCTCTACCTGTTTCAGCTCTACCCGTCTTCAGGCTCATCTCTCAGATACCAGCTCCATCTGTTTCCCCATCATCTCCCAGATACCAGCCTCGATTCCTTCCTCCTCATCTCCCAGTGCCAGGTCCACCTCCTTCCCCCTCATCTCCCAGTACCAGCTCAGCTTTCATCTTCCCCAGAGCTCTTTATTTACTCTTCTAACTTAAGGTAGACCCCTAGAGTTCCACTTTCTTAAATCATACTGTGCCTCCCTCACCTCCACTTTTCTTAAAAACTTTATTGCACTTTTAAATTAAATACAGAGGAAATGCAGTGATTGGGAATGAAATGAATTAAAATAAGAAGGAATTCTTCAATGAACAAATTTGGCTGTGTGTCTGCAAACAAGAATGGCCTTCCACAGTGAGTAGTTCAGAGTAAAAGTTATGGGTATGCTGGGTTCAAGTTCGGATCCCATAGGCCACTATCTGATGTCGAGCAACACCCTAATTGGAGAAGATAGAACTCCTTCTACAGTTCTTTGTATATTGAAGAGTTACTGTGGTAAATTGCATATGAAAACACCAGGTGCATATCAAGTATTAGCACGCTACAACTATTATTAGGATGTGGATTATAACTGGGAAGAGACTGTAAATGTTAGGGACTATTTTATATGTTTATATTTTTTCTTTGCTTTTGAGACAGGGTCTGTCTATGTAGTCCCTACTGGCCTTGAACTCACAGAGATCTTCCTGCCTCTGTCTCCCAAGTGTTGGGACTAAAGCCATGTGTCATCATGGATGGCTTACTTTATGTGCTTTATTTTGTTGCTACAAGCCAAATGTACAGACCCAGGAGAATGAGACAATCACAGCCTCATCAACAAGGTGAGGTCATTCTTAGGCAAATTCTGGCTTGTTCTGGACTGGCTCACCAACATGGCTTGACTATCTAGAGAGAGTAGAGGATGGAGTCAGCATTGTGGGATGTTGAGCAGATTTAGTGAGAATGTCCTGATCACAGACTCTATGGAAGGACACCTAGAAGTGCATATGGCAGAAGATAATCCAGGAAGACTGGAGAAAGCTCCTAAGCAGAAATGAAAGGCCAGAACAGCTGAACTAAGCAGGGGAATAGAGGCAAAGCAAGACAGGAAAGACCAGATCTTTAGAGTCATGGCTGGTAAGAGGCTGTCACAGTAATCTAGGGATCCATAGAAGATGCATGGAGAAAGACAGTGTGCTGTGTAAGTATGGTGACGTGTTTACCATCCAGACAGAAAAGTCAGATTATGGCATTGCATGAAAATGGATAGAAAAGAAAGCATCATATTAAAAGAAATAAGACAGGTCAAAAGAATGAGTATCACGTATTTTCTCTTAAGGTCAGAATCTAGATGTAAAATACATGTATGTATATGCATCTCTCTCTCTCTCTCTCTCTCTCTCTCTCTCTCTGTCTCTCTCTCTCTCTGTCTCTCTCTCTCTCTGTCTCTCTCTCTCTGTCTCTCTCTGTCTTTGTGTCTGTCTCCGTCTGTCTGTCTCTCTCTTACACACACACACACACACACACACACACACACACACACACACTGGGCTGTTTGGGAAGAGGAAAGGACCTTCGAAGTATGGGCCAGAGAGGATAGTGAGGTTGTGAATATAAAGTCGAGCCCCGCCCCCATACATGCATATGAAAATGTCATAATAAAATGTCTTTTATAGTGGGTGGATGCAGATTTAAAACACACACAGAGACACCTTATGAAAGGCTCTTCTAGATTTAAATTTGAGCGTGGAAAGGGGTAATTCTGTGAGAGCTATAACTATGTTCAAGCTAAGGATATCAGGCCCACCATCATCATTTAAGACATTATTCAGTCACAGATTGCAGAAGTGTAGGCATTTCTGGCTGAGCTGTCCTTTGGAGTTGCATTCACCTAGTGAGGATGTGAGTTTGCATTTGGCATCTGAGTGATTTAATATGAAATGTGCATATTAAGTATGTGTCAAGAGCACAGAAACAGCTGTGAGGGGAAGTAATGGCAGGGCAGGAGGCTGCTGTTTGTGGAGTAAGGCTGGGAGATTTGTCTCCAGAGAGCCGAAGAAGCTGGAATAAAGTGCCCACCGTCATCACACAACCTTAGAAGCCTCTTGAGTCTCAAGTGGTGAAGACTGAGAAAACACGGAGGGGCTGAAGGGCTCTCAAACATCCTCACCCTTCCACATGCTGTCCACACAGCACCAGTGCTACCACTACAAATAGTAGTGCTTGGCTACAAATGCCAGCTGAATCCAAAGCTGCGTTTAACAAGGTGCCTGGGCAATCCGTGTAAACAACAAATGTGCGAGACTCTCTCTCTCAAGGTGACCAAGGTGAAGGAGTGCTTGGAATGGAGCCCATCCATGGGCTGTGGATGCTGGCCCCAGGTGAGGCAACATGGACTTTGGATTGGGAAAGATAGGTGCTTCATTGAAGGCCTTGGGACATGCTTTGGGTTCAGTTTCCCTAAGCATGCAAGGGAAAGGATGGGACCAGCCTTTGAATGATTTTATTCTTTTTTTTTTTCATTTCATGGAGACAGAGTCTTGTTCCATAGCCTAGGCTGACCTTAAACCCATGACCCTCCTGCCTTAAATTTCCAAGGGCCAGGGATGAGTGTGTGCTACCACAAGGCTTAGCTTGGAGATTAGGTATGAACAGGTCAGGTGAATGGTTAGTAGAAAGCAGAGGTTCAATAGATGGGCATCCTGTCCCTCTTCCCTAGGACAGTAGCATTTGTCCTTTCTGAACAAAGAAGCAATTGGGGGAATAGCTAAAGTTTATTAGACATCAACTTTGTACTGGACACTTTCCTAAGAGGGTGGTCCCCAGAGTTTGATGAAGAGCTTATGGTGACATTGGGCAGGTCACCTTTCTGTGTTTCAGTTTCTCCACAGAGGACATGACTATCTGCCACCTGCCACTTGGTGGGAATTATATGCACAGAGCTCCTTGTTCATCAGAGTGTCTGATCAATAATGAATACCAAATAAACATCAGCCACTGTCAACACAGCTACTCAGTCCTCACCATGGCTCTTGGGACAGAGCCATCATTTCTTTTCTGTAGTTGAATAAGGAACCTAAGAAGTTTCCAGAAAGGAATGTGGGTATAGCTCAGTGATGGAGTACTTGCCTAGTATGCATGAACTCTTCGTTCAGTCCCCAGGACTAGGGTAACTCAAACAAAGCAAAAATCAGAAACAAGTTTCCAGGGGCAGGAAGACTAGGAGATCCAGGTCACATTGAACCACATAGTGAATTCATTCTGCCAACCCAGGGCTAGAAGTGGTGGAATTTGAACTCACATCTCATCCTCACAGGCTACGTACCCCATCAACTTAGAAATCTGCTCTCAGTTACTCAGAGACTGTAAGAGTAACCCTGTAGATGACCCTGCTGTCAGTTTCCTTCCTTCAACAGCAAGGACAAAACCAAGCAGGACAGGAAGAAATCAAAGCGCCAGCCTAGGGACAGAGCTAGACCCATCCCCACAGCAGTCACTGATATCCAATTCAGTCTGTTGAAATGCTCTGCTCATCCCCTGTCAAGGGCAATTTGGAAATGTGGTCATGGAGGTGAGCGGGAGCTGCTCCTGACAGAGACCCTTTTATTATGCATGAGGTGAAAGGCATACAGCAGCAACCTGGTCATGGCAGATTCATGGAGCCTCAGCTGAACTTGTCCTTGGTGCATGCAACAGATTTCACTAGGGAAAAAAAGTGTGTGTGGGGAATGTGCATTTGTGTGAGGTAATTCTTATTTTATACACTTGCTTATTAAAAAGGAGGATATCCCAATTATGACTGGGATGAAAGAAACATCTTGAATTGACATTTTTGAACTGACACTTCAGATGAAAATGGATAAGGCAGGCTGTGCTGCCTGGGAATCGGGAATCCTGGGTTCATGTGGAGCACTGTTTCTTGCTGTCCAGATTCACCTCTGCCCTTAATTTGCTGGGAGCCTTTGAGCCAGCCATACCATATTCCCAGGCCTGTTTTCTAATCAGTATGACTAGTGATCTAGCTGCCAAGGGAGACAAGAGGACATCAGAGGCTTGTGCCAAATCTGTACATGCTAGTCACCGTTAATGAGAACTGGAATATGACGACCCGGTCATTAATTCCTTTGCCTTTTAAAAATGAGAAAGTGAGAAAAATAATATTTTAGGTTTCTTCTGATCACATTGCAAACTTTCCCTCCTGAAATTTTTGTTTTGTATGCCCTCCAGTACAGAGACAGAACCCATCGGAATGGAATCTGTTTGCACATTCACCTCTATGCTGATCACACCTCCACAGTCATCCATCCTATAGCCATCAATAACTTATCACTGATGTGTCTGTCTTTCTGTCACCTATCACATACCACTACTATCTATAATATATCAACTACTTACCATCTATAAATATCTATCTATCATGTCTATATCATTTATGTATTTATCTGTTTTTCTCTACCCATTATCTGTCTATTATCCATCAATCATCTATGTATTTATCTATCAACTATCCATCAACTATCATGTATAAATCTATCTATCTATCTATCTATCTATCTATCTATCTATCATCTAATCTATCTATCTATCTATCTATCTATCCATTCATCTATCATCTTAGATGCCTTTTTCATAAGGACTAAAGGAACAACAGGAGAAAGTTTCAAAACATTCTATTCTTTAAGGCTAAGCAGGGTTTGACAGTGAAAACTGTTGTGGATAGCACATCATCTCATTGCAACTTTTATGAACATATTTTCATGCCTTTTATCAATTGATGGCTACTCCATCTCTGTTCAACCTCCCCTTCCTGCCTTTTTATTTAACAGCAATCTGGAAGGACTGTGCTGCCTAAAACCTACCTTATCAAGGTACATCAGGAAATCTCTGAGCCTAAGCTGATTCCTCCCAAGCCCAGTGCCTAGAAATAAAATAGCGATTAACAATAGGGTTGAGCTGGCAGGCTGCCTAAAATGCTGTAACAGAGTTAGTGCTGTGGAATTCATTCTGTAAGAATAGTTAATGGAGTGACATAATTTCCAGAGTCATCTTTGTCATAGATATTATCATGCTCCCTAGGAGGGGGAAAGCGAAGAGAAGAGAATAAGTCTGAGAGTTTAGAGTTGTGATCTATTGATGATAATTGTCCCCTGTATTTGAAAACTGTTGGTATCCTGAGTGTCACACACCCTCGCTTAACCTCATCCTCACTGCCACTTTGTGAATGTAGATTGATTTTTCCACAATGCGGGTATCCAAAAGCCACTCCTGGGAAGCTTTTCCAGAGGGTCGAATTTTACAAATTGAAGATTGGAACACCTACTCTTCCAGATTTCAAGTTCAACATTCTTAAAGTGCATAAACCTTACATGGGTGAACCCAGCAGCTGTATCCATCACCCTGTCCTCTCCTTCCCGAGAGGATGACAAGTCCAGACAGAACACCCATTGACTGAGAACAGTGCTTGCAGATGGTTTGCAGAACACTGGATCCCACTTGTTTTTCTATAAGAAGTCTTTTTTCTCCACAAAATAGTCATAATTTATTAAATACTTATAGAATAAATCAGTACTTATGAAATGGTTATGAACTAAATACCAACAAGAAGAATATGGCATGCTTTTTAGATACAAATGGAATAGCACTGTAATTTTTCTGAGGACAGATAATAGAGCCATGGCCTATACCAAAGCCCAGAGTGGTAACAGGTTACTAAAATAACTAACCAGTCCAGTAGCTCAGGACCTGATTTGGGGACATGACCTTTGCAGTGCTAAAACAAGCCCTATGATGAGGGATGCTTGAGTCACTCTATAGAGAACACCACTAACATTTTGGTATGTAATTCGCTCTAAAAGCAGGTGGGGAAAAGGTGCTTTGTTGTTCTATTTATCAAATGTGTTTCAATACAGCTTATTTTCTTAAAAAAAGTGTGTGTGTGTGTGTGTGTGTGTGTGTGTGTGTGTGTATGTGTGTGTATGTGTTTGTTGTGTTTTGGGTTTTTGATCTTTGGTTTTCTAGACAGGGTTTCTCTGTGTAGCCCTGGATGGCCTGGAACTCACTTTGTAGACCAGGCTGGCATGGAACTCAGTGATCCACCTGCCTCTGCCTCCCAAGCTCTCTCACTAAAGATGTGGACCACTATGCCGACTCTTTCTTTCCTTCTTTTTTTCCTTCCTTTTACATTTTAAATTTTATTTATATTTTATGTGTATGAGTATGTATGTATGTATGTATGTATGTACGTACGTATGTATGTATGTACGTACGTATGTATATGTATGAAAAAAATATGTGGTGCCTGAGGAAGCCGGAAGAGCGTGGCATGTATTCTGAAACTGGAGTTATGAATGGTTAGGTGCCATGTGATGTTGGAAATCAGACCTAGGTTCTCTAAAAGAGTAACAAGTGACTTTAACCATTGATTTATCTTTCTAGCTCCAGTTTTTGAGAAGTCTTAACTCAGAGAGCAGTTTGAGCTCTCACAAGATCTGAGCATCCTGGGCTTAAGGTGTTAGCTATTCTTTTTCTTCCAGGATCCTTGATTGTGATCCTTGGTTGCCCATGTTCTGAATTAGCAGATTTTTGCTGGACTTTGTTCCACAAAGCAAACATGCCTCTGCTGCTGAGAAAGCCTTCTGGCCATCTTCATTTCCCCTGTGCTTCACAAGTCTCTCGCTGTTGGAACAAGCATTAGAAGTGTGGCTTACTAATTAACTGGTCAACTAATTCAGTTAACAATATTAAGCAGGAGGATTACAGGCTAAATCGTTCCCATGGCTTGCTCAATCCTTGCTTGTAAGTTGAGAACCTGACAGTGGTCCCCAGCTTAGAGAAATGAGATGAACAAGCTGCTCTTGTTCCAAGAAGGTCTGTGACATGTGATCTAGATTCCCTAGGCAGTGAGCTCTACTCTCCTGTTCACTTACACCTAGAGAAAGCAGGAGAAAAGAGAAGAAGGAAGAGGAGGAGAAAGAGTGTGGGAGGATCAGGAATAGGAAGAACAGAATGGGGATGAGGATGAAGAAGAGGAAGAGGAGGAAAAGAATTGGAAGATGGGAGAAGAGAAGGAAGGAGAGAAAAGGGAGAAGAAAAAGAGAAGGAAAGAGAAGAAGAGAAAGAGAAGAGGAAGGAGAGAAAGGAAGCAGGGAAGAGGTCAAGAGTCCCTTTCTCAGCCTCGTCCACAAGCCTTGGATCTTTAACTGTTCTGGTTGGGAGTCACAGCAGGTCTGTTTACAGTGTTTTCTGTGCACAGAGAAAATAGTTTTCCTGTGATATTTACACACTTGCATGGCAAGGGTGATCTTCAGTGGATACTTATGATCGTAATAAGTTTGCTCATCATTTTAACTGCAAGCCAAGGAATCTATTGCTTCTGAATAAAACAGCTTTGCTTTCCCACTTCTCCCTTCTTTTTGTTAATTTGAAAGCCCAGGTCTGTTTGCTTGTTTGTGTTTTGTTGGGTCTGCTCCTCTGCAGGTCACAGAGAACATAAAAGAAAAGAGACTTCAATTTCCATTTCTTATGAGGAAATAAACATTAATCTAAAATAGACTTTCGAGCATGTGGAGGATGAGCAAGGGAGCTCCAAGCTCTAATTCAAGTACAAGTGTTGAGTGGGCCAGTAAACAAAGGAGCCATGGGCTTAATGAAAGCAAAACAAGGAAGATGGGAGCAGGCTCAGATTTCCCAGGGGTCCCTACCTCTGAATTCTAGTGATGAAAGCTAAGCTTTTGCTGGACTCTGTGGACATCACTGTTTACCCCTCTTTTCCAGAGCTTCATGGGAGATTCTCTGCAGATTCTTTACGTTCAACAGCATCTTCAGGAACAGAAGTTGTCTTCTGGATGGGCACAAGAAATGTTCACATTATATGTTTGTTTCCATGAACCAACCACTGAAAGACAAGATAAAACCAGACACCAACCTTGTATAGCTCAGCAGGAGCAGAATGTTTTCTTTTAAAATAAAAGTGTAGAGTGTCTATGAAGAGGAATATTAAGCAAATAGCAGCAGGCAAAGTGCCAATATCACAGAAAGCCGTGGAGGTGGTAGTTGGATGCCTGAAGCATGGGGAGTAAGTCTTTAAAAAGCAAGTAATCAGAAGAATGCCTTTGGTTTTATTTTACAAGATGCTTGAAGTAAGAACATGGAGCTGGCTTCTGCTTTGTTTACTAAAAGTGGCTTGTCATGAGAGCAAACCTGTGGATGCTATGGTGTAGTGGGCTGGTAGGGAAGTGGGCAGTGAGTTATATAGCTGCTCAAATCCTCCTAACTGTTACCTGCTCTAAAGAGGAGCTGGTGATTTTGCTGCATAGTGACTCAAGGCTGTACTTGAGTTACTTCCCATTCCCCTTGAGGACAGAGTATAGGTTCTAGAACTATGCCTTCCTGGGACATTGAATGTGAAGATACTGACATAATGATGTGGGCTGTAGACAGGGATGGGGATGGGGCTCAGTGGTAGAGCACCTGCCTTCGTTCCAGGCATGAATTCCATGTCCAGCATTGCAAGAGAAGTGAGCAAGTAAACAAGTAAGCAAAGAAGCAAATGTGTGTTAAGGAGGAGGGATAACTCCGTTAGTCAATTCTTCTTACAAGATGTTAGGTTACATGTGATGTCTGGAGTCCCTTGATTCTTCTCCATTTTGAAAGCCCATCTTCCTTTATGTGTGACACATGCATACACACATGCACCCATGCATGCAGAAGATTCCTTAGGAGCAGGAAGAAAAGAGATGTTAGTAAATACACACCAGCTAATATTTTTCATTTGGGGCTCTTTGGTTTGGCTCATTACTCTGCCTTTATTTTGTAGTTGATTGGATGATTTTTTCCCTCTCTTTCAATGCCTTCCTGATTGCTCCGTGGAGCCCAGATGGTAAAAAGTTGAGTATTGGTTTTGTTACTGGGTGTTATGTGACTTAGGGTGCAAAATGTATATGGAAGGAGTATTTCATGGGTCAACTCTCTAACTCAAGGTTCCAGGATAGTGCCTGATAGAGAAAATGCTCATTATAGGAATGATGGCAACACTATACACAGTTGCTAAGATATAGAATGAAGCCTAGTTTCCACCAATATTTGAAGGGATAAAGAAACTATGGTATATCTACACAATGGAATAGTACTTAGTCACAAAAAAGAATGAAACTTGGTCATTTGTGGTAATATTGATGAATCCAGAGGACATTACGCTGAACAAGAGAGGTACAGAAAGACACAACCATGCAATCTTATTCCTAAGCAGAAGCTCAAAAGATGAGTTCAGATATAGAGCAAAATGACAAATACCAGAGCCTAGAAGAGGAGAAAGGAGAGGAGGATGAATGAATGGATGGATGTGTAGGTACAAAGAGACTATTGAAAACCAGGTATGATGGTATACAGCTCCACTCCTAGCACGTTTGGCTGAGACAGGAGAATTATAAGTTCAAAACAAGTTTGGTGAGATACAATTTTGAGAAAATAAAACCCAAACCATATATATATGCGTGGCACATTAGAGGGACTGTAGTTAACCACAGTTCATTCATATTTTAAATAAGGAAAGGAATTTGAATGTTTCCAACATTAGGAATGATAAATATTTGGTACCATGGATATATGGATTACCCTGATTTAACACTTATAGATTGTATATACAGGGTGGAATGCCACACCATACTTTCCAATATGTAAAATAATTATACAGGGATTTAAAACATTTTGGGGAGTAGAGCTATAAAATGGCATCTTCTGGATATGATATGATACTACACTCATGAACTCAGCCCTTCTGCACAAGATCTGCACAAGATCAAGCCGATCAATGTACCAGCACATCTGGGGAGATACTCACAAGGCTACACCCCTAGCTGGGAAGCTATTGGCAAGTGGTGGCTGGTGGGGAATCATATTTCCTTGGGGTGTGATTGCTGGTAGGTTGCTCACGTTCCAGTGGATGGCCTCACACACATGAGCAGCACTAGTTGGACTTAGCAAGTTATCCTAAAAATTGAAGTGGCATTTGATGGAGTGACAGGTGATTCAGTGGTTAAGAGCACTTGCTATTCTTACAATCTGGGTTTGGTTCCCAGCAGTCACATCAGGTGGCTTACAACTGCCTGTAACTCCAGTTTCAGAGGATCTGGCACCTTCTTCTGGTCTATGTGGGTGCTTGCATGCAAGTGGTGCACATACAGATAAGCAGGTTCACACACACAGTAAAGTAAGTAACTAAATCAAGTAAGTAAAAAATTAAAAGAAAATACAAAAATGGAGAGGCATGTATGGAGGATGTCCAGGGAGTGGGAAGCAGTAGGTGTGAATATGACTGAGATACATTGTATGCTTACATGAATTGTCCAAGAATAAAGTATGAAAACTATTTTAAAAAATGGATGAGTGAGGAAGGTCGAGTCTTATTTAGAAACATAAGTTTTGAATGAGAAAAGTGAAAGTCTCAATAAAGATGGAGAGGTAAATAACTACCTTAGTCCATAGACGCTCTTTTGAGAGAGATAGTGGCCCTTCCTCTTCCTCCCCTTCCTAGTCTTACTCTTTCTAACCAGATCTGCCTCCTATGGTCTGTCCATCATCATCTTCTTCATTCTCTCCAGGTTTTTGATAGTCTTCAGATTGTAGGGGTGGTCTCAGGGGCTGGAGTTTGTGGACAGAGGGGTATGTGAAGTGAGCATGTCATGCTGAGTGAGGGATCTAGCCTGCCAGGGACACTTTCTTTCCATTATGGAATAAAGTTGACACAAAGGAAGCTCTGAGCATGCTGAAACAGGAACCCATGTGTCGCACTGACTTGAGCATGACCCCTCCACCAAGCTCAGGGAGGACAGCTGTTGAGAACTCACCTACTTTTTTCAAATTTTGCTTTTTTGCTCATAGGGTACTGGTTGTACCCTTCTACCCAGGAAAACCAGAGGTGTGAGACAAAGAGACGACACAGGCAGTTATGTGCAGCACAGGATGCTGAAGAACAGTGATGATCTCACAGGGGAGCTGTGCAATTACTGTCTTCTCCTCTAACCTGCTGTATTTCTAATGGTGGAAAGCATTTTGGGGAGATGCATATTATTTTTGGGAGCCAATTTCATGAAGATGGGCTGTTTTTCTTAGTGACATGGCCTTTCTCTGTCTGGTGATGTATCCTTTCTGATCACAATGCGTGCATCTTTGTGCATGTCAGTTTTGTAGGTTTCCTTACATCTTTTCAGCACGGTTAGAATTTATATATAGCACAGCATCATCAGTGATGTTCTAAAATATGAACAATGCATCATGGTTAGGGTACCCAGAGAGGAGCAGAATGGCATTGGAAGAACACTTCAATGACACTTTAGGCTTCTTACAAACAAGGCTCATTTTTAAGGTTTATCTTAAGCTTTTAATAATTATGTGTTTATGTGTCCATGTCTGCTTTCTATCTCTCTTAAAATGTGTGTGTGTGTGAGAGAGAGGGGGGGATGG